>NW_019945208.1:0-12500 GCF_002910315.2 Salvelinus sp. IW2-2015
CATACCATCACAGAGTTATTACAAGTGGGGGTAATCCGGACAATCACCAGTTTCTAGGGATATTTACCATCACAGAGTATTAACAGTCGGTACCTTCTCACCATCTAGGGACATTTACCATTCACAGAGTTATTACCAGTGTTCTACCAGTCCCCCATCTAGGCGATATATACCCATCACAGAGTATTACAGTGGTACCCATCACCATCTACGGGATATTTTCCACACCAGAGTTATTACAGTGGTACCATCACCAGATCTTAGGGGATCAATTTACCATCAAGAGTATTAACAGTCGGTACCTCACCATCTATGGATAGTTTACCATCACAGAGTATTACAAGTCGTACCGATCACCCATCTGGATATTTTACCATCACAGAGTCTTACAGTTCTTTGGTATCCCCATTCAGCGCACTCATAAGACCGATATTTACCATCAACGAGTATTACAGTCCCGGTACCATTCCCCACTACGTGACATTTACCCATCACAGAGTATTACGTGGTACCATCACTCATCTAGGGAATAACTCCATCACAGAGTATTACAGTTCAAGGTACACATCACCATCTAGGGATTATTTACCATCACAGAGTATTTTAGCAGTGGTACCATCACCCATCTAGGGATATTTAACCAATCACTAGAGTATTACAGTGGTTAACCATCACCATCTTTTAGTGGATATTTACCATCACAGAGTTAATTACAGTGCGTACCATCACCTATTCTAGGACATTTTACCATCACAGAGTTATACTAGTGGTACCATCACCATCTAGGGATTATTTACTCATCACAGAGCTATATACAGTGGTACAATCACCAATCTAGGGATAAATTTTACCATCATCAGAGAGTACATTTACAGTGGTACCAATCCCCCACTAGGGGATATTTTACCATTCATCAAGAGTATACAGTGGTACTATCACCATCTGGGATATTTATCCATCACAGAGTATTTACAGTCGGTACCATCTACACCAATCTACGGGAATTAACCTTCACAGAGTATTACAGTTGGGTACCATTCCCCATCTAGGGATATTTACCCATCACAGAGTTTACAGTGGTTACCATCTCCATATCTTGGGATATTTACCATCACAGCGGTATTACAGTGGTACCATCCATCTAGGATTTTACCATCACAGAGTATTACAGTTTTGGTACCATCACCATCTAGGGATTATTTTACCATCACAGAGTATTACAGTTTGGTACCTTCACCATCTTAGGGATTATTTTTACCTATCACAGAGTATTTCAGTAACCGGTACCAATTACACCATAGCTATGCCGGTGATTATTTACCATCACCAGAGTATTTACAGTGTTACCATCACCATCTCAGGGATTAATTTTAACCATCACAGAGTATTTACAGTGGATAACCAGTCACCAGCTAGGAGGATAATTTACCCATCACAGAGTATTACAGTGGTCACCATCCCCTCTAGGGATATTTTACCATCACAGAAGTATTCAACTAGTTGCGTACCATCTACCATTCTTACGGGATATGTTTACCTACAGAGTTATTACAGTGGTTTTACCGATGACACCATACTAGGGATATATAAACCAGCACAGAGATAAATATACAGATAGGTGAGCGCATACCGCCAT
The DNA here is from genome assembly GCF_002910315.2 of Salvelinus sp. IW2-2015. Classification (NCBI taxonomy): domain Eukaryota; kingdom Metazoa; phylum Chordata; class Actinopteri; order Salmoniformes; family Salmonidae; genus Salvelinus; species Salvelinus sp. IW2-2015. The sequence goes on from NW_019945208.1 coordinate 1,637, forward strand.
ACATAGGGATATTTAACCATTCAACAGGAAGTATACTACGGGAAGAGTAAACAGGTACCATCCCATCTAGGGATTATTTACCAATTCACAGAGTATTACAGTACGACGTACTCATCCCACATCTAGGGATAATTACACATCACAGTAGTAATACAGGTGAGGGGTACCATCACCATCTTAGGGATAAATTTACCATCACAGAGTATTACAGTGGTACCAATCACCAATCTTAGGGATATTATAACCAATCACAGAGTATTACAGTATGGTACCATCACCTCTAGGGACATTTACCATCACAGAGTATTACAGTGGTACATCCACCATTCTAGGGACATTTACCATCAACAGGAGCTATTACAGTGCGGTACCTATACACCATCTAGGGACATTTACCCATCACAGAGTATTACAGTTTCGGTACCAGCACCATCTAGGGACATTTACCCCATCACAGAGTATTACAGTGGCTACCATCAGCCATCTAGGCGACATTTACCATCTACGGGGATTGGTCCACACTCAAGGAAACAACAGTTTACAGTCTATGAGCTTAATTAAACCGAAATACATCTGAAGTAGTTTGTACAAATGAAGAGACTAACGCACTAGTGCTCAGAAACTGGATTCCATACTAATGGCTCAGCAGATCATGATGGCTCCTGACTTCAGCATCTAACATGCATTGCCAACTGAATATTTATATGTGACAGAGAGCCACAGCACAGCTTCAAAATCGTATAGGCTCATGTATTATACAACTGTGTGTGTGTGTGTGTGTGGTGTGGTGTGTGTGTGTGTTGTGCTGTGTGTGTGTGTAGTGTGTGTGTGTGCTGTGTGTGTGCTGTGTTGTTTTTGTGCTGTGTGTGATTTGCGGTGTGCGTGTTCGTTGTGTGCTGTGATGTGCAGTGAGCGTCGAATTACATGAGCGAGTGTGTGAGTTTGTGTTATTCTGTTGGGAGGAAGCTCAGCACCAACTGAGTGTCATTCCAAGTCTGCCATGATCCAACAGTCAATATGTGCTGCGCGCTGGTGAAATAGACATTACCCTCCATGCTACACGGCAGACTCCCACTGTCTGAAATAGAGAGACCTCTGCCAGTGGGGAGAAAGGTTATTGCCATCATCAGCACAAAAATGGCACCCTGTTCCTCTACAATAGTAGCACTACTTTTGACCAAGGGCCCATATACGAGAATACAAGAGTGTGTCAAAAAGTATTGACAATAAACTAAGGGAACAGAGTGGCATCTTTTAAGACTCCAGACTACGGTCAGCGGATATGGATGATGGGAGCAGAGTTTCTCATTAGCAGGGTTTAGCCTTGCAGCACACCACCGATACTTTTCCCAAAAAAAAACAAGCTCTCAAATCATAATTCGGTCCCTGCCAGGACCAGCCCTGAATACACCCTGCCTCCCAGCAACACCCCGGTGGCACCGCCGGCATGCCAGCCAAGTCACCACTCCGCTGCCCTGATACACCCAGCCAAGGATATTCTGGGAGGCCCTGCGGTGCCATGGAGGGCAGCCAAATTAGTTGTCCAATAAACGTGGGAACAGATTGTTCGGGGGTGGGTCACTTGGAGAGATGGCGAGACAGAAAGAGGGGGGTAGAGGGGGGGTTTAAGGTGCCATGGCAACCTAGATCATATTGTGCGTTCTGATTCTGATGATTACATACTGCGTATTTGATGTGATTCATTTATATATTTAATGACTAGTTGAACTAAAAAGGATAAAAAGGCACTAATTGACTGTGTTTAACCCAGATGATTTAAGAAAGTAGAAGACGAGTCAGAAATTAACCTGTTTAACAGCCAGCCGCTCTACCTGGGGTAAGTTTCTGTCTCCCTGTACTGTGCTGTCTACCTGAGGTGTATTTCGTGTCTCCCGTGGTACTGTGCTGCTCCAGTACCTGCAGGTGTTTCTGTCTCGGCCATGTACTGTGCTGTACTACCTGGGCTTGTTTCTGTCTTCCCTGTTGCTTGTCTAACACTGAGGGATGTTTCTGTCTCTCTTGTGCTGTCATACACTGGGTGTTTCTGTTCTCTCTGTTACTGTCTACTGGGGTGTTGTTTCTGTCATGCTCAGTTGCTGAATCTACCTGGGGAGTTTCTGTCTCTCGATGTGCTGTCTACCTGGGTGTGTTTCTGTCTCTCCTGTGTTGTCCTACCTGGGGTGTTTTCTGTCTCTCATGTACGTGTCTTACCTTGGGGGTGTTTTCCTGTCTATCTGTACTGTCTACCTGAAGTGTTTTCTTGTCTCTCTGTGCATGTATCTACCTGGGTGTTTCTGTCTCTCTGTATTTGACTACCTGGGTACTGAAATCCGTGTTTCTGTCTCTCTGTACTGTCTACTGGGGTGTATCTGTCTCTCTGTACTGTGCTGTCTACCTTGGGCCTGTTTATGTCTTCTGTACTTGTCTACCTGGGTCCCGTTTCTGTCTCTCGTGTGTTTGTCTACCTGGGTGTTTCTGTCGATCCCTGTACTGATATACCGGGTGTTTGGTCTCTCGGTTGCTGTCTACCTGGGGTGTTTCTGTTCTCTCTGTGTTGTCCTATCCTGTGTGTTTCTGTCTCTCTGTACTGCTTACTCTGGGTGTTTGTCTCTCTTGTAACTGTGCTTGTCTACCTGGTGTGTTTTTTCTGTCTTATTCTGTTACTCGTTTCTACCTGGGGTGTTTCTTGGTTCTCTCTGTGCTGTTTCTACCTGGGTGTTTTGATTTCTGTGCTGTGTTTTGCTCTACCTGGGGTTTGTTTCTGTTCTCTCTGCTGCTGTTTTGTCTACACCTGGTGTGTTATATGGTCTCTCTGTACTTGGTTTGCTACTCTTGGTGTTATATTGTTCTCTCCTTGTGCTGTCTACTCTGACAAGGTCCTGTTTCTGTCTCTCTGTGCTGTGTTGTCTACCTGGGTGTTCGTCGTCTCTGTGCTGTGCGTCTACCTTGGGTTTTTTCTGTTTCTTCCCTGTGCTCATGTGTTTTCTACCTGGGTGTTTATACTGTCTTCTTACTGGTGTTCCTGTCTACCTGGGTTGCCTTTCTGTTCTCTTTGTGTCTGTCTCCCTGGGTGTTTCTGCTCTCCCTGTGCTGTGTTTGTCCTATCTGGGTGTTATCTGTCTCTCTGGTGTTGTTCCTAGCCTGGGTGTTTCTGAATCTCCTTCTGCTGCTGTGCTGGGTTCTAACCTGTGTTTTCTGTCTTTCTGTTTACTGTCTCTACACCTGTCCGGTGTTTCTGTCTCTCTTGTACTGTCTACCTCGGGTGTTTCTGTCTCTCTCTAGTGCGTAGTCTAACCTGGGTGTTTCTTGTCTCTATCTTGTTGCTGTACACTCTGGTTGTTTTCTTGTCTCTCTGTGCTGTCTACCTGGGTTGGTTTCTGGTCTCTCTTCTTGCCTGTCTACCTGGGGTGTCTCTGTCTCTCTGTGCTCTGTTCTACCTGGGCTGTCTCTGTTCTCTTCTGTGCGTTCCTACTCTGAAGTGTTTCTGTGTCTCTGTGCTTCTCACATAGGTGTTTCTGTCATACTCTGTGCTGTCTAACCTGGGTGTTTCTGTCTCTCTGGGATGTTACTGTGGCTACGGTCTACCTGGGCGGTGATTTTATGGTTCTAGTCTGTACTGTCTACCTGGAGGTGTTTTGTCTCTCTGTGCTGTCTACCTGGGTTCTGTTTCTGTCTTATCTTTGACTGGTCTACCTGGGGCTGTTTCGTCTCTCTGTATAAGCTGTCCTACCTGGGGTGTGTCCTGTCTCTCTGTGTTGTCTACCTGGGTGTTTCTGTTCTTCTTATCTTGTCTATCCTGGGTGTTTCTGGTCTCATCTGTACTGCTGCTGTTCTACCTGTGGTCTGTTGATCCTGTCTATCTGTACTTGTCTATCCTGGTTTGGGAATGTTTCTGGTCTCTCTGTGCTGTCTACTGGTTGTTTCTGTCCTCTGTGCTGTGTTGTCTACCTCGGGTGTTTCCTGCTCTGATGCTGTGTGTCTACCTGGGTTGTTTATTGTCTCTCCTTTACTGTCTTCCTGTTGTGTTTAGTCTTTTTCTCTGTGCTGTCTACACTGGTGTTTTCGTGTCTCTCTGTGCCTGTGTTGACCTCTATCCTGCGGTGTTTTGTCTCTCTGTGCTGTGCCTGTCTTACGCGGGTGTTTCTGTCTCCCTGTGTCTGTTGTGTCTACCTGGTGTTTCTGGTCTCTCTTGTGCTGGTCTACCTGTGTGTGTTTCTGTCGTCTTCTGTGCTGGTCTACCTGGGTGTTTTCCTGTCTCCTCCCTGTGCTTGTTGTTGTCTATCTGGGTCGATTTAATAGTGTTTTTCGTGTCTCTCTGTGTGTGTTTACCTGTTCGGTTGTTTCTATGTCTCTTCCTGTTGCTGGTGCTGTCTACCTGTGGGGTTGTTGCTGTTCTCTCGAGTGTAGCTGTCTACCTGAGGTGTTTCTGTCTTCTCTGTACTGGTCTACCTGGGTGTTCTTGTCTCTCTGTGCTGTATTATCCTGGGTGTTTCTGTCTCTTTGTGCTGTCTTACCTGGGGTGGTTGTCTGGCTTTCTGTTACTGTGCTGTAACTACCTGGGTGTTTCTGTCTGATCTGTACTGTCTAACCTAGGGTGGTTCTGTCCTCTTCTGTCCTGCTCTACCTGGGAGTAGTTTCTGTCTCTGTTGGCTGTTGTTTGTCTATCTGCTTATTTTGTGTGTTTCTGTCTCATCTGTGTTGTTCCTACCTGGGCTGTTTCTGTCTGCTCCTGTGACTGTGCTCTGTTCTCTACCTGGGTTTGTTCTCGTTTTGTCTTCTCTGTACTGTTAAATTCTACCTTGGGTAATTTCGGTTCTTCTCGTATCTGTCTACTCTTGTGTGCTTGTTTCTAGTCTCTCTGTGCTGTCTACCTGGGTGTTTCTGTTCTCTCTTGTGCTTGTCTATACCTGGGTGTGTTTCTTGTGCTCTCTGTACTGGCTATCCTGGTTACTGTTTCTGTCTCTACTTGTTGCTGTCTACCTGCGGTTTCTGTCTCTTCTGTGGCTGTCTCCTACGCTGGGTCTGCCGGTCCTCTGTCTCGTCGTATGCTGTCTACCTGGGTGTCTCGTCTCTCTGTGCTGTCTACCTTGGTGTCTCTGATTCTCTCTGGGCTGTCTACCTGTGGCTGTTTCTGTGTCTCTGTGCTGGTCTACCCTAGGTGGTTTTCTGTGTCTCTCTGTGCTGTCTACCTGGCGTGTTTTTCTATGATGTCTCTCTTGTTACTGTTGCTGTCCATCATTTTCTACCTGGGTGTTTATGTCTATCTGTCACTGTCTACCTGGGTGTTTCTTGTCTCTCTGTCGTGTGTCTACCTGGGTGTTTCTGTCTATTCTGTACTGGTCTACTGGGGTTGTTTCTTTAGTGCGTCCCTCTGTGGCTGTGCGTAACTTGGCGTGTTTCTGTTAACTCTCTGTGTTGTGCCTACCTGGATGTCTGTCTGTCTCTCTCGTTACTGTCTACCTGGGTTGTTTCTGTCTCTCGTGTACTGTGCTGCTCTACGCTGAGGTGTTTCTGTCTTATGCTTGCACTGTGCTCTACCTGGTGTTTTCTTGTTCTGTGTGCTTGTCTACCTTGGGGGTGTTTAGTCTGTGCTCTGTCTGTCTGTGACTGTCTACTCTTGGTGTTTCGTGTCTCTGTGCTAGTGTTGCTCTACCTTGGAGGGTGTTTATGTCTCTCTCCTGTCTGTCTACCTCGGGTGTTTCTAGTGTCTCCTCTGTCTGTCTAACCTGGAGGTGTTTTCTTGTTCTCTCTGTGCTTGTGTTGTTCTACATGGGTGGTTTCTGTCTCTCATGTGCTGCTGCGGTCTACCTGGGTGGTTTCTGTCTTCCCTTGTCTGTTGTTGTCTACCTGTGGGGTTGTCGCTCTCTCTGTGCTGGCTCTACCTGGTGTTGTTTCTGTCTTTGTCGGTTGCTGTCTACCTGGGTGTTTCTGGTCTCCTCTTTGTGTGCTTTCTTGAAATGTCGGTTTCTTATCTGTGGTGTTTCTGTCTCTCTGTGTTGTCTACCTGGGTGTTTCTGTACTCTCTGTGCCTGTGCTGTCATACCTGGGTGGTTTCTGCTCTTCTCTGTACTGTTGTATCTACCTGGGTGTTTCCTGTTCTCTCTGTACTGATCTACCTGGGTGTTTCTGTCTCTCTGTGACTGTACATACCTGTCCGGTGTTTCTGTCTCTCTGTAAGCTCTTATTACCTGTGCGTGCTTTGCTGTGCTCTTCGTGTCACTTCTACGCTGGGTGTTTCTGTCTCTCTGTAGCTGTTGATTCTACCTGGGTGCTTTCTGTCTCTCTTGTGCTGTCTCCTGCGGTGTCTCTTGTCTCTCTGTGCCTGTCTACCTGGGTGTCTTCTAAGCTCTCTCTGTGCTGTCTACCTCGTGGGTGTCTCTGTCTCTCTGTGCCTTGCTCTACCTGGGTAGTTTTCTGGTCTCCTGTGCTGTCTACCTAGGGTGTTTCTGTCTCTCTGTGCTGTCTACCTGGGTTGTTTCTGTTCTCTCCTGTACTGTGCTGTTTCTACTGTTGGTGTTTCTGTCTCTCTGTACTGTCTACCTTGGGTGTTTCTGTCTCTCTGTCTGTCTCCTGGATGTTTTTCTGTCGTCTATTTGCTGTGCTTGTCTACCTGGGTGTTATCTTCTGTCTCTCTTGTTTACTGTGCTGTCTACCTGGGTGTTTCTGTCTCTTCTGTGCTGTACTGCGTCTACCTGCAAGGTGTTTCTGTCTCTCATTGTTAACTGTCGTACTCGGAGCGTGTTTCTGTCTCTCTGTGCTGTGCTGCCTACCTGGGTTGTTCTGCGTCCTCTTTTGTACTGTCTACCTTGGAGGTCCGACATGGTTTCTGTCTCTGTGCTGTCCTACCTGGGTGTTTTGCTGGAGTCTCTCTGGTGCTTGTCTACCTGGGTGTTTCTGTCTCTCAGCTGCTGTGCCTGTCTACCTGGGTGTTCTTGTCTCTCAGTACTGATCTACCTGGGTGTTTCTGTCTCTCTGTGCTGTCTAACCTGGGTGTTTTTGTCTCTCCAGTGCGTGTGCTGTCTACCTGGGGTGTTTCTTGGTCTCTCTGTACTGTCTACACTGCGGTGTTTCTCATTTCTGTGTGTAGTCTACCTGTTGATTTTCGTGTCTCTCTGTATCTGAGCGTTCTACCTTGGGTGTATTCCTGTTCTCTCCAGTGCTGTGCTAGTCTACCTGTGGTGTTTCTGTCTCTCAACTGTACTGTCTACCTGGGTGTTCTGTCTCTCTGTGCGACGTCTACCTGGGGTGTTTCTGTCTCTCTGTGCTGTCTACCTGAGGTGTTTCTGTCTTCTCTGTGCTGTCTACCTGGGATGGTTCTGTCTCTCTGTGCTGTGTGCTACCTGCAGGTGTTTTCTGTCTTTCTGTGCGGTCTACCTGGGTGTTTCTGAGTCTCTGTACTGTCTACCTGGAGTTCTGCTCCTCTACAGTGCTGTCTACCTGAGAGGTGTTTCTGTCTCTCACTAGTGCTGTGCTGTCTTACCTGGGTGTTTCTTGTCTTCTCTGTGCTGTTGCTGTTCTTACCTGGTGTTGCTGTCTCTCTGTGCTGTGCTACCTGGGTGTTATCGTGTCTCTCAGTTCAGATCTACCTGCGGTGTTTCGTCTCTCTGTGCTGTCTATCTTGGGTGTGTTTCTGTCTATCTGTTACTGTCTACCTGGGGTTCCTGTTCATCATTGTATAACTGTCAATACCTTGAGAGGTTGATTTCTGTCTTCCTGTGCATAGTCTTACCCTGTGGTGTTTTCTGTCTCTACTGTGCTGTGCTGTCTACCTGCGTGTTGTTTACTGTCTCTCTTGTGCTTGGCTACAATACCTGGGGTGTTGTCTGTCTCTTGTGCTGTCTACCTGGGGTGTTCTGTCTATCTTGTACTGTCTACCTGGGTGTTTCTGTCTTCTCTATGCTGTCATACCCTATGGTGTGTTTCTGTCTTCTGTGCTGTCATACCCTGGGGTGTTTCTGTCTATCTGTACTGTCTAGCCTGGGGGTTTTCTGTCTCTCTGTGCTGTCATGACCTGCGGTCGTTTTCTGTCTCTCTGTGCTGTGCGGTGTCTACCTGGAGGTGTTTCTGTCTCTCTGGAACACCATTGTCTGGTCGCATTTATTCCCGATCTGATCCATCTGTCATCATATGTCTCCTTCCTTATATTAACTTGACACTGTGAAACACTGCAATAAGGACGCGATAATAGCACCTAGTTTACCACCCCGGTCCCTTGGCTCACATTCCCGGATGCCGCGACACACACACAACACAACTCAGACTTCTCGTGTCACACCACTTTCAGCGTGTTGTCCCTGAGGCCCCAGAGTTCCAGTGCGGCAGTAACCCTGTCTCACTATTCAAATCTATTTAGAAAGGACTATCATAATAGATAAAAAGAGTAACACCATACACCTTCTTTTGGCAAAAACTACCCGAAATAATATCACTATCTTTAAACAGTTTGCACTGCCTTTTGAGGAGGAGAGAGCCTTGTTTCCTTCATAACCATGTATCTACCACCGTCCACTGGCCCGGTCGGGGTTTGTCTAATCCTCATTGAGGTTGAGGGACAGTAGAAGACACACAGAGGCAACGCACACGCACCACCACGTACAGCACACACACTCAAACACAGACGTTCATGTGTGCCCCCCCATCCTGTTGTTCCCTATCCCGTTTCATCCCTCTTTCTATCCCGTTTCATCCCTCTTTCTATCCCGTTTCATCCCTCTTTCTATCCCGTTTCATCCCTCTTTCTATCCCGTTTCATCCCTCTTTCTTCTCCTCCGTCTAGTGTCCTAGATCTGTGTCCAAACTGATTTGAGGCGTACTCTCTTCCACAGACTTACTCTCTGCCAAATGATGATTCTCTGCCGTTTGCTCTGTTGTGCTGCTTTGCTCTTTAGCCCTAGCTAGCTACCACCCTCTCGCACGGCTTTAAACCTCTCTCCTTCTCACGGCGTAACCAACACCAAACGATGCCCTTACCAAGGTTGTCTTCTAAAGTGGATTCTGAGAAGGAAGCAAAAGGAACAAGGAGAGAAAACAGCTCCTTGGAGAAAGAGAGAGATTGAGAGAGAAAATATACAATTACGGCGGTAATGATACCTGAATATCAGCCAAATCACTATGATACATAATTTAGTGTATTTAAATGTAATATAATAATTAGGCCTTTGTTAAAATTCTAATCAATATAAAAGGTTAAAACAGTATTTGCTAATATTTTCACTAATTATCACCCCTTGTCTATAATAACACACCTTGATTGAATGAACAGCTTCCACAGAATATATGAAGGTCAGAGAATTTATCAAAACAAAGGAAAACTAACGACAGTAAAATCTCCCGATTAACAACACCAAAATAAAGAGGGAAAATAAAACCTTTTCTTTCAGGATTTTTTTTCACCTACATTTTTCATTCCCGAAATTGTTGTTCYGAAKRCTTTTTTTGCCACTGACAAACAGTTCAGTCGGTCCATGGTGCTAATGAGCCTTTGAGAGGGCATTCATCTGAACCGCGAAGAAGAATATAAACAAAAGGGGGACAACATAAAGAAAAGAAAGAAAGAAAAGAAAGAGAGGATCAGAAGGACGGAGGTTGGCAAGGATAGTGTGTGAACATTTGGCATCTTCCACAGAGAGCAGCTAAGCTACATGCCAGAAACCAACCGCCACGACCACACCACTAGTATTCCTCTCACTTCTCACCACTAGACATCCCCCAATCCTCCCTGAATTAAGACGACACCACTAGTATTCCTCTCACTTCTCACCACTAGACATCCCCCCAATCCTCCCTCCCCGAATTAAGACTACACTCATCACGAGTCTTCATTCTTTCATCCACAAATAAAAATATGATTTTTTTTCTTTCGTTTTCTCTCTTTTCGTTCAGTAAAAACTGGAGGCCGACCGTTATGGWTTTTTTCCGGMTCCGACACCGATTCAGATTTTTTGGTGGACAATACTTACCAATACTGATATATCTGTCAATATACTGTTTTATTGAAAGGAAATGTAAAAGTTCTCATTAATTGCCATCCAAAACAGCAATTATCAAAGAAATATGCTTCAAATGTTGATTTGTAACATTGTGACAATAATGACACATCKTGAGAATGCCGGCGAGTCTTCAGATGAGCCTTAGATTCCCTTTTCTTAATCCTACTTATTGAATAGCAGTTATTGTGAAATTATTGGCTGATATCGATATATAGCGTCAAAAGGCCCTTAACAGCTGATAATACTGGTGAAACAATATATATATCGGTCGGGCTCTAAAACCAGAATATGTTCTATTGTTTTTCTGATTTGCAACAAAAGAAATGTGTGATAATATCCACTGTGGATCTGATTGTATTGTGTAGCATCACCATAGAAAACCTAATGTTATAGTAYCTAGCAGTGTTAGCCAAGCTGTGTGAGTAGCTAGCTAAGCGGCAGTATTGGGGAACAGGGGGACTGCCAAAGATGAACCCGCTGAATAGGCCATGTTCCCTGGCTTAACACCCTCAACATGCTCTCTGGCTGGGACTGAGCCTGGACTGGCCTGGAGCTCTGCTCTCCACTCTCCACTCAGTTAGTATCCCTCCATTCCCTCCTTCTGTCTCAGAGGTCGAGGGAACCCTTCTGTGCGGGTATATGGTTTTGMGGACTGGACACATTTCATGCTTGACTCTGGTACAAAAGCCTGAAAAGAGACCAGGCACTGAGAAGACGCATTATTAATACAGACCATAACGATACCACCCTCTCACTCTGTTTGTTTACTCTCTTTCTTTCGATTACCTCTCCATTTTCTCTTTCTCATTCTTTTACTTCTCTCTTTCTCATTGTTTCTCACTATTTCATTCTCTCAATTAGAACTACCTCTTTTT
>NW_019945208.1:17500-50237 GCF_002910315.2 Salvelinus sp. IW2-2015
GTGTGTGTGTCCACACTGTACCCATGACCACATAACGACGAGAGGAAATGGACCAAAAGTTGGTTAGAATAACACTAGAAATGGTGGTCTAATTCACCAATAGCACGTCTGTATCAACATTTATATTTCCAACAGTAGTCTGTGAAACATGATTAATTGTAGAAAAATATGTATTGTGGGGAAATTATTTTWGCCTACTTTTCCTTTCCAACAGAAGCAAGACATCAACTCTACATTATTAATTGATAAATACAACTTTTGTTTCTCTAATAAAATRGTCAWTAAAAAGCAACAATCCATCCTTTTAAAATATATTTGAAATTAAAGACAATAAAATCTAAATTATAAAAAATATATACAGAATGGCATCCTCTTTTATTCCCACTTAACATGGTCCCCTAGTACCTAGTGGGTTTACTGTAGCTAGCTGCATACAGAGGCCATCAGAGTGAGAGACTACCCGTCCAGGGTTTGGCTGGGGCAGTGAGAGACGGTGTTGGCCCAGGCCGAGGTGTGTGTATGCCCGGCTGAGGAGTGTGTGTACGCTGCCTCGGCGGGGAAAGAGTTTGGCTACGTGTGTGTCGTGTGGTCTGCGTCCATGTATGTGGATTGCGGGCAGCGTTGAGTTGTGTGTGGTGTGTGTGTTTGTCAAAGTGTGGTCCACATGCAATGTTAATTAGCTCTAGTGTGTGTGCAGTCAATGAATGGCAGGAGGTAGTGTGAAGTGGAGTTTTTGGCTGTGTGTGTGTGTGCGGCTGCGACAGTGTTTGGCCGTGTGTAAGGAAGCTATGAATAGAGCCAGTGTTTTGGCCGTGTGTGTGTGTGTGTGTTGTGTGTGTGTTGTGTGTGTGTATGTGGGTGTGTGTGTGTGTGTGTGTATGTGTGTGTGTGTGTGTGTGTGTGTGGTGTGTGTGTGTGTGTGTGTGTGTGTGTGTGTGTGTGTGTGTGGTGTGTGTGTGTGTGTGTGTGGTGTGTGTGGCTGGACGACTAAGGCGATGTTTCTGTGTTTCTGCACGATGGTGGCTGAGATACAACAATGTTTGGCTGTATTCAACGGTATCTCAGTTGGTCTTTGGCGCGTGTCTGTCTGTCTGTGTGTGTGTGTGTGTGGGGTGTGTTGTGTGTGTGTGTGTGTGTGTGTGTGTGTGTGGTGTGTGTGGTGTGTGTGTGTGTGTGTGTGTGTGTGTGTGTGTGGGTGTGTGTGTGGTGTGTGTGGTGGCTCTAACATATGTGTGTGTGTGTGGCTGTGTGCGACAGCGACTGATACTATGTTTGGCTGTATGTAGGGTGTGTGGTGTGTGCAATGGCGACTGAAACGGTGTTAGGCTTTGTGTGTGTGCAGCCTAGACTATGTTTGGCTTTGTGGGTGTGCGGCGTTGACTGTGTGTGTGTGTGTGTGTGTGTTTATATACGGCGGTGGCGGCGGTGGCTGAGACGGTGTTTGGCAGCCAGGCTCGGTGCGGTGCTGGCGCTCATCAGGCAGACGGAGAAGAGGAGGCAGCTTGCGGCCTGAGAGGACATACACACACCGCTCACAACATCCTGGTCCCAGGCCAACCCCAGAGAATCCCAGCAGCAACCAACGGGCCTTCCTAAATATACACACACACACACACACGCTACCCTCTCGTAAACACACCCTTTCACTCACATGCACACAATCCCCGTCTCATCAATGCAAAATACATGCTCATATACACACTAGCAAAATAGCTCACACTCTCACACACAGAAACACATCCTCCCTCTTCCGTGGATGCTGACTAAATCGCTCTTTCACACACACTAAATCACAACACACTCACATCATTCTCTGTCACATTGCCACTGGAATCTACATTATTAAATTGCATTCAGGTGAAATTAAATGATCATGTAATATGTTTGGCTTTATATTTCGTTATTTGTTTATAATCTCTGTTAAATCCCTTCTATTTGTACAACACAAATACATTTGCAAGTAAAGAAAAATAAACTGGTTTAAATAAACATWAAAAAATGACAGCTGTGTGTTTATCTGTCAGACTGTATGTATGAGACAGAGAGAGAGAGGAGGGTGCGTGTATCCACTAACAAACACAGATGACTGACCTGGTGCCTGGACGAAGTAGGCCAGGTAGAGATCCAGCTCTTTGACGGAGACACCGATGTGATGCGGCTGGACACACAGGCCGTGGTTGGAGCACTGGGGCGACTTGGCCAGCCGCTCTCCGTCCGTGCTCTCCAGTGGGCTGCCCTTGAACAGGATGACCATGACCAGGTCCAGCCTCCACACCTTGTCGGCCTGGCGCAGGCAGTCGATCCTCCTGATCTTACCCTTCTGGTCGGGGTTGGAGAGGACGCAGCAGGGRGCTTTCTTCCCGGTGATGGTGAGGACAAAGTCCTCCCGGAACTCTGGCCGGATGTCCTTGCGGAGCTTGGCGAGGAGCCTCGACGCCCATTTCTGTTTGATCTCTGATTTTTCTCCCAGCAGTTCATCTTTGACTGCACGCTCTTCCTCCTTGGACATCTTCTTCTCGTGCTTCTTGAAGTACTTGCGCTTGCGGGCCTGCAGGTTTGAACCATGTGTATGGAGAAGGCTCGACGTGGGGCAGCAGGGCCTCGATGACACGGGTGGAATTTCATCCTGGTGGTGTGGGGGGGGTGGAACAGGGGGAGGAGGAGGGGGAGAAATGAGGGGGGGAGGAGAAGGCGGGGGAGAGGGGGCACCCAGACCGGGGAGAGGCGCAAGAGACGAGCAGAGAGGCAGTTAGCACCTCGGCCAACGCCCAGCATTGAGAGAGGCAGCAGGCTCCCTCTGTGGGAGCGGAAGGGAGAGAATGTAACCGAGAGAAGAGGTGCCTGGGGCGCAGTAGAGACGTAGAAGAGAGAGAGAGAGAGAGAGAGAGAGAGAGAGAGAGAGAGGAGAGAGAGAGAGAGAGAGAGAGAGAGAGAGAGAAGAGAGGAGAGAGGGGGCAGAAGAGAGAGAGAGAACAGAGAGGAACCAGACGCACAGGCTAAGGCCACACACAAACATTAAAACAACAAACAACAGTATACTGATAGAGAGAAGGCAAACTATCTAATATTATCTACCAGTAATATATAATAAAAAAACACTGTTGACAATATTTTGATGTGCTGATTTTCATGCCATTAACGCGCACATAACAGGCATGTCATTGTGTAGAGCTACAATCCGTTATATATCACCAATAAATGGCTTCAAAAAATGACTCAAATAAAAGCGTTATTCAAACAGAGCAGGAAATTCAACTTGGCATCAAGTTAAAATCCATGAAACAAAGGACAGGATAGAATACCCACCAGAACACAATAAATAGTCTCTTCAGAAATACCCTCAACCTGCTTAGTCTGCTAACACAATAACTCAAATAATAATAATCAAGTTCTGAATAACACTCACTGCCAGTCCTCAATAAAAATCATGCATATGAATGATCTTTGCCAAAAACTCTGAATTCACGTCAATACTGAATTCTATCAACAACAAACAGTCATCACAAAACAGAAGGGGAAAATAGAAAAATAAAACCTTGGTAGTTACCATTTCGCTGTCTCATGTAAATTCACTGCGGCGCAGAGCAAAACAGTATTACCAGTTCGATACTGGTTTACTGAGTCAATACACAACAACTTCCGCAACTACAGTATGTTACAAATTACAAAACAAATGAAGAAGAAAGGCAGGAGGGGARAAAAACGGAGGAAAGCTGCAGAAATTGTCCAATAAATGCAAGAAGAAGAAAAACAAAGTCAAKAATGAAGGAGAGGCAAAGGAGGGGGTGAGGATGGTGTAGTACCAGCACAGAAACACAGGAGGTACTGTGGCAGAAGAGATGCTAAACCAGGTGGTGTTCAACAACACCGGAGAGAGAGAGAGAGGGTGGAGGGAAAGTTAAAAAGTGAATTACAAAACAACAACAAAGGTTGTATGYGTGTAATAAAATAWGATACAATTTAAATAAAGCAATGAGATGAGTTTAAAAATGTTAAATGAAATCGCTTCTTTGTTCGCTTTCAAAARAGGAAAAACATTTTGGGGGCCAAAAACAAAACAAAAATGCTTTGGCAAAGCAGTAGTATGGTGGTASTGGTTCAGATCTGTAGGCTAAGTAAGACTCACGGATAGAGAGAGAAACTGAGAGTCGGAAGAAGAGAGGGAGGGGGGAGCAGGACGGAGGAGAAGAAGAGAAAAAAAACAAGAGGACTCGAATCAATGTTGGAAGAGTGTACGACCGCTGGCAAACCCGGGCTGCAGTCTTCTTTCTTTTCCCCCCTCTTTCTCTCCAACTGTCTCTCTCTTTCTCTCTGTTCCTCTCCACTTTCCTTCTCTAACCATTGACTGAGTCTGTGCCAACGCGCACAAGGCCCACCTACTTGGCACAGAGAGCTGCTCASCCTCAGCCAATACGCACGCTCCGAGCGACTGAAAGGGAGGGAAGACAGAGATATGGCAAAGAGGAGGGAGGGAGGAGGGGGAGGTTAGGTTGGTGGCTTGTGGTGGAGAGAGTGGAGAGAGATAAAGAGCGAGGGAGTGCGCAAGAGAGAGAGAGAGAGAGAGGGAGGGAGGGAGGGAGGGAGCGGGAGGGAAGGATGAAGGGAGGGAGAGGGGGATTGTGTGTGGAGCAGACAGAAGGCATGTCATTAGCCAAATAGACAAGTCCAATCTAGTGGAAAGGCAAAGTCCAGTGGATATTCATTTTACATGCACCAATCCAGACAGCACTCCACCTACCCGCCCCCCTCCCTCACCCATCCTGCGTCTTCCGTCACCAGCATGGTCACCACCATCTCATCAAACCAGCACGATCTCTCTGGTTGTCTCCCAACTGGCACCCTCTATTCCCTATATAGTGCACTACTTTTGACCAGAGCCCTATGGTCCCCGGGCAAAAGTAGTGCAGTGAACAGGGAATAGGGTGCCATTTGGGACGCAGACACCCTCTCCCAGTGCACCCGCCCAGAGCCAATCCTTCCCTYCCCTCTCTCCCCCTCTTTCTCTCTCTCCTCCGCTCTCTGCTCGCATTTCAYCACCTTGGCACAGGATGCCATGAGAAAGAGCAGCCCCAAAATCCCACTAGACCCTCAAACCAAGCAGCTGCTCCTGGATTTACCACACAAACAAAGAGAGYGAGAGGGGGAAAAGAGGAGAAGAACAACCATTCCGTTCCCCCCTTCTTCCCCCCCMAAAAATCCATCCATCCATCCTCTATCCAACAACACTCTGTTTTAAATCACTCTCTCGCATTTGTTCCAAACTGGACCTTTTTCTATTCGTTCGCTCACATTCATTCCAATTCCAAAATGGCCCTTTTTAGCAGCCGCGTGCTTGACAACAGTGTGTTCAACACACATTAAAGGTTTCTGTTACAAATGTAGAGAGCATTCCAATGAGAGGGGTTCAGTCAGTGGACAATGGAAACTTGGGAACCGAACCGGTCCGCTACGGACTGTACCGTATCTCTGTAAATGTAAATGCAGCCTATACGCTGTTTACGAATGCAGGACATGCAGATATGGGAGACCTTACAAAGGATCTGTTCACTGCAAGTCACAAAGGTATATCGCCTGTCTGTGCCTCCGAAAATACACATCGCCCCTTTCTTTGTAATATAAAAACATGACATTTGTATTGTTTTATTTTCATACTCCAACATGTAACGTTGGATGTAATGCATTTCCCTCCAGTGACGTACAGGACATATGAAACATCAGGCAGGTTGAACAGCAGGGAGTTGGCGACTGACTGCATCACCCTGGCTACCACTTTACTTGCTCTCATTGGCTGTCTGACCCTAGTGAGGAAGGAAGTAGTGTACCCACTATGGGACAAGTGTTCAGGAAATAGGACATTTAGGTTCCACAAGGGATATAATTCATATATATACTGGATATACAGCCTTTCTGAGGGGAAAACAAAGAGGATAATTATGCTAAATATAACATTCTCACAGCCATCCCATGATAGTATAATTGTTCACACACACAAAATCACAAATCTAAGTGATGTGAAAAAAATAAGTAAAATCGAGCCAGGAGGAAATTACAGAGATTGTGTCAAAAAGGGGCAAAATGGGAGCATCATGTAGTCCTCTGGCATGGAAGCACAACTATTTGATTCCGGCCCGATGGCCACTCTCTGAACACCCTACAAAGACCAAGAATCCTCTGGTTCCAGCCCAGGGCCATCAGATCTACACAGCCATCTAGCCCAGCTTGTTCTCTCTGCCTCTGCTGACAGCGAAGCCACGGCCTGGCTGACCGGGTGTCTGGCTGCATTGTGCTGGATGGTGGTACTGAGCAAAGACCCAATCTGGACAGGCTGGGCTGGACGACTGGTTGACAAACATGCTAATACATAGGCGGGCACCGAATGTGGGAAGGAGAGACAACACAGTGACTCTGTGGGCACAAAATGTGGGGCAGAGCACCAAATGTGGGGAAGAGAAGTTACAGAGAGAGGAATTTGGGAGAAATAACAAGATGAGAGGAGAGAAGAGAGAGATATTAGAGAGAAAGAGAGAGATGGCGAGAGAATAAGGAACGAGAGGTGTGTCTACTAAGATTCTTGTTTAAAAATGATCAGAGGGGATCCATACCATCTCTTAACTGAGCATGAAGCATATTGTATAATACAAAGTGATGGGGAGAGATGYCTACTTTGCAYCCCATAATAGGCTACTATTGCCACAAGTATCGATATTGTCATAAATATCACAAGTATCATATCATGCTGCAACCACAACCAGACTGGAACAAAAACAAACAGAAAATATCATCAAGTAAATGAATGAAAGCTCTCTATGGTTCTGCATAATATAAGATAGCACAAGATTCTATTTTTACACTATTCATGCAAAATATTCTATCACAGACTGGCCATAACATTTCCATAAATCTGATGAACCAAAGTAAAGATGGTTCAAGCAAGCTCACATTTGTCATATATATATATATTTCTGTGAATCAATCGACATGACGTCAACACTGATTTGATTTGACTATTTTGTGTCTGAGATTTATTTGATAAAATCRAAAATACCTCAATAAAGCCACGCGTTTAACAGCTGAAGCTTTCGTTCCCAGATTATTTTAAATGATGCCTATTATACAGCGCCGGACCCCTGCAGATAGGAATAAACATGACCTACATGTGTTTAATATAATTAGCCAAATGCAGAACTTGTATTATTTTGGCCAGGACACCAGTCTGTGGCACCCTACCATTTATTATGTGGCAGTTCATATAATTTTTCAAAACGTATTTCTTGCTTTTAAATAGGAGAGACATGCCTAGTTATAGTGGATATGTTGGATGCATTTGGCCATTACATGCGCTCGCTCGGCAGGCGGTCGGTGAGTGTGTGTCTGTGTCTTCCGCCAACGGCCGCCTGCCATGYGCCTCTTGCCGCGGGCCAGCGGTATATTTACTGGTATCTCCTGTTCTGCAATCGTGTTTTGGGGMTTTTTGAGAGAGAGAGAGCTCATRTTATCTCCGCGTTCCACTCTCTCTTTCTCTAAACGGTGACCTTTGTTCGCGAGGCTGCACAGAGACAATCTCCAGCTCTCTCCTGCGCTTTCGTTTCCCACAGACGAAAAAGAGAGCAAGTGAAGAGAGAGAGAGATGGGGGYYAAAACGAGTGTTTGGAACTGGGAAAGCCGCCTATAGTTTTACCAATGAGTGTATATATGAATGGACAAAGCCATCGATTTTACACAGAAACCGCGGGGAAATCCTTGGAGTTGTATACAGAGTAAAACAACTGCCAAAAAGGCAGACAAAGGGAAAAGAACGAGAACGTTACCCGAGGCATTACGGTGTGTGTGAGCAACACACACAGTTCCATTGTTGCATTTTTATTTCTAATTGCTTATATAGAATCCGCAACGACCCTGTCATATAGGCCTACCAGCAAAACACGTTTARATAGCCTATAGGCCAACATTTAATAGGCCAGTAGGCCTATTGACGATATCAGAAGGCCTCTGCACAAACTGAGTGGATGGCACTCACACATGAGAAATAGGAAAAACCTAACATTCCATATGAGGGAATTCAAAGCCTTCTCTCTAAGTTTGATACTATTGAATTATAAATTAATTTAAGGTCTACAACACGTTTTCTACTTCATATCTAATCTAGAAGTGACATAGAAGTGATATTGAATAGAATGCTTTCCTTTGTAGGCCTGAACCAATTAGGCATTAAATTAAGCCGAAAAGTAGCACTAGCAGTCCAGTAAAACACACAAACAAGTCCCCATTAAATTAACGCTATAAAGGCAAGTACTGGAAATAAACCTTTAAATGTAGATAGTCTGCATAAACATTCAAATAGCCTATCTCTTTATCTTGAAAGGAACACGTAGCCTACTGGTGAAGCATGCCAAAATGAGTCTCTTTCTTTCAATAGCCAAGGACTGAGCAGGTAGCCTAACGTTGGATGAAAACAGCACTCAGCACAAATCTAGGCTATATTTGCATTGCCAAGATTTACAACCGGCAGAAAATAAAAAATAAAAGCGTTGCCGAGGGGGAAAATAACTGCTTGCTGTGGGGACCAGTAAATTGTAATCTCTTCCAGAAAACATGTTCTGCTATAGCCGCTTTCTGTGTTTCTGTAGAACCACTTTAGACTACCGCGGCCTCTCTGAACTTCTCACCGCCGGCCTCTCTGAACTTCTCTCCTCTCGTGTTATTTTGCTCACATCATATAGACTGTTAAAATAGGAACAAACCTCCTCTCGTGTTTATATCTGACTCACATCATATAGACTGTTAAAATAGGAACAAACCTCCTCTCGTGTTATATCTGACTCACATCATATAGACTGTTAAAATAGGAACAAACCTCCTCTCGTGTTATATCTGACTCACATCATATAGACTGTTAAAATAGGAACAAACCTCCTCTCGTGTTTATATTGGCTCACATCATATAGACTGTTAAAATAGGAACAAACCTCCTCTCGTGTTATATTTGGCTCACATCATATAGACTGTTAAAATAGGAACAAACCTCCTCTCGTGTTATATCTGACTCACATCATATAGACTGTTAAAATAGGAACAAACCTCCTCTCGTGTTATATTTGGCTCACATCATATAGACTGTTAAAATAGGAACAAACCTCCTCTCGTGTTATATTTGGCTCACATCATATAGACTGTTAAAATAGGAACAAACCTCCTCTCGTGTTATATTTGGCTCACATCATATAGACTGTTAAAATAGGAACAAACCTCCTCTCGTGTTATATCTGACTCACATCATATAGACTGTAAAATAGGAACAAACCTCTCTCGTGTTATATTTGGCTCACATCATATAGACTGTTAAAATAGGAACAAACCTCCTCTCGTGTTATATTTGGCTCACATCATATAGACTGTTAAAATAGGAACAAACCTCCTCTCGTGTTATATTTGGCTCACATCATATAGACTGTTAAAATAGAAACAACCTCCTCTCGTGTTATATTTGGCTCACATCATATAGACTGTTAAAATAGGAACAAACCTCCTCGCACTTCATCTCAGTAAAAACAGATCCAAGTGGCGGGAAACTCCGCGTTAGGCGCGAGGCTCAACCAAAAGCAGCAACACTTGCAGCCAAATAGGTCAGCTTTTTCTCACACGAAAATTGAACATTTTACAATTCATAAACTATACCCTGTGTGTGTTATCTGTAGAGCCAATGTTATACTACATATAATTTTGCTTCCAGGTTTTTACTCTGAATAGGCACATCTGCAGACCTACATGGGCTTAATTATAATGGTTTGTAACAATTTAACTATCAACCCCATATAATAACCCAAATGATAAAGATTGACTACAAATAATTTTTCGGAATAAGATGAATAAAGAAATAGTCATTTTCATACATTATCTGTAGGTTAGTGTTGCCACGGATGCAGCCTATTTGTAAGTTACTGGAATCTTCTGTTTTGTTCTAGAATGGTCTTAAAGGAGTAGAGACGCATCATGTAATAACATCAACATAATCTACATAGATAAATGAACCATGAATATACCCCAATAATATATTCACTGTTTCTTTACTGCTTGAAATGACTAAATAAATACATAATATTTTGAGATTGAGATTTAACAACTGATACATGCAACTAATACACAAACGTCACGTTTCTTGTACATGCTTTGACATTTCATTTGAACCTGATTGCCATCTCTGTTGAATAATTCCATTTCACTCCTTGCCACTCTTGTCATTTAGCAAAGAAAGGAGTGGAACGTCAGCTAAAAAAGACGTGTAGATCCGAAATCAAATGATCAAGTTGATTAAATGATGTTTCATTTTCGTGCATTTCACCTTATAGCCTGAATCAATACGAAGGTACATTTACTCAGAAACATGCTTTTGCTTTACTGGACAATAGTGCAATCCTCTATTTCTACTATTGGCCAATTTTGGTAAATTAAGTTTTAACAATAAAATGCAATATAAAAGCTTATTCATTAATTTTCTAAAATAGTAAAAAAGAAAAAAAAGAGAGAGCAATTAAGTTGAATTTAAATGTATTGTTGAGACAGTTTGGTAACCTGAACGTTTTTCCTGTAAATAACATAGGCCTTTTATGTTTTAGCAGTTGAGAGTATAGGGCAAAATTATATTTTCTTCTAAAATACCAAATGTACAGTAGAAAAAACGAATTAACCACCAATATATTTGTATAAGCTAATTATAATATTTTCGATGCAAAAATACATCTGGGGATAATATAATTATGTTTCTTTACTCAAATGCCTTGCTCAAACATAGTCATATCATGCAGAACATATGATCAGTTRTAAAATCACTTCCATTGATATTCACATATCACTGCTTCTATAGTCATGTTTCTTATTTTTCATAGGAAAAGTTMTAGAAATGCATTTTAGGGATGCAATACAAATAACACAATTCACCTATCGTGTCGTTGGACTAGATTCTTATTTCCGTGTTAGGCCTACTTATAAATAGGGATATG
Source organism: Salvelinus sp. IW2-2015 (assembly GCF_002910315.2). Lineage (NCBI taxonomy): Eukaryota > Metazoa > Chordata > Actinopteri > Salmoniformes > Salmonidae > Salvelinus > Salvelinus sp. IW2-2015. The sequence continues at coordinate 28,498 of NW_019945208.1, forward strand.
ATGTAAAAAAAAGTATGTCTGAGGTCAAGTTGTGGAAGGAAATCGAATTAGTTCAAAAATGCGATTGGAACGTATGACTACTTCATTCTATTTTAGCATAAGGTTCATTCAAGATGGTGAAGCAATGACTGGTGAGTGACACCGAGTACCGGAGAACTGCACGTATTCTCTTGCTCTTCCCATAAAACACAAAGTCACTGGAGAGCGCGAGGACGGACGTGTCACAGTTGAAATTGGGAGGACAACGTTCGACATCTGCTCAGTCAAATCACATATTGACAGGTACTGCGATGATGTAAGGGAAAGAGTGCGAGAGATTTGGACCATGGCACAGAGGGATATTTTCCACGTCATATGCTCGTGTGTGTGTATGTGTGTGTATGTGTGTGTTGCTGCTTACTTTCTAGGGTGTTCTGTATTCAAGTTTCGGTGTTCTAGAATAGATTGCGGAATTACTATGAGTCATGAAGTTTTTAAAAGTGCCTGTGCTTTGCCTAGAAAATCAAATGCAAACGTCTTAACTTCCCTCCTAAACTTTGTACAGGGCAGAAATATCTGCATTCATATGGAGCATTCTGCCATTTTAGGCTGCTCTGTATTAAAAGAAAAAGGGAAAAAATGTGTTCCTATAGCTACAGCCAAGTTTCCATGTTTTCTTCCCACGGGGAAAGGAGGAAACGCAAGGTGCGCAGGACAGCAGAGCCGCACTGCAGTTGCAGCAGACTAGCATACCATTACACGTTTGCAACTGTGCATAAACCATAGGGTTTAAAAATACAGGTTACAATAGTGTCTCTTCTTCCTCACAAACACACTTTCTCTCTCGCTCTCTCCCTCACAAACACCACATTCCTCACACACCACTGCAAAAATAAAACACAAGGGTCTCTCTCTCTCTCTCTATACATCCCTTATCCTCTCAACCTGCATTCACTGCCAAAATCCAGAATAGTGCCAATTTGTGCCATGCACTCGAATCAGTGTAACTGCAACCACTTTTAGTCGCCCCCAGCCTGAAGTTAAACATGACTCCCTGAGAAAATGAGAAGAAAAACTCTGTCCGTCCGTTCCTTCCTTCCTTCCCTTTCTTTATTTCTTTCTTTCTCGTTAGGGGCAGTTAGAATGATGATAATGTGTGTCTGTGCATCGTTGTAATTATCCCTGTTTACACACGACTCATTACTATTGTGTGAAAGTCTGGAACCATTTCCGTGGCGAGGAGTGTGAGTGTATGTGTGGTGTGTATGTGTGTGTATGTGTGTGTATGGTGTGTGTGTGGTGTGTTGTGTGTGTGTGGTGTGTGTGTGTGTGTGTGTGTGCGTGTGTGTGTGTGTGTGTGTGGGTGTGTGTGGGTGTGTGTGAGGCCCTGAGTGTATTTGTGTTATAAACGGATCCAGACGCACAGGGCCCTGCCCGGATCGGAGCCTCTTCCAGCTATAGACTACAAATCCCAGAATACATGGCAGGAGGCCTTGTCCAGACAATGGCCCAGTCATATTCTAACAATTTCCTGCCTGGTAATAAGAAGACTACAATATCACAATATTGACAATTGATACAGCAGCCTAACATTACTGAGAGGATTCATTGTGTCTATTTGGATGCGAAATAATGAATTCATAACTCATTGATTCAGCCATTCATTGATTCATTCACTTTTTATAATTCATGCATTCAGTGCTACATGACATTATTAGGAGGGTATATTTCAGTGCAGGGCAGGGAGAAGCAGCTAAGCGAACAGATATGTCACTAAGTCCCTGTCTATTATAATAGTACTACTTGCCCGGGGCGGCGCTGAGGTATTCTCTGTCTGCCCCCAGTGGTCGGTCCTTAAAAGTGAATGCACAGCATTCCCCCCAGCAGTCCACAAGGGCGGCCGTTCCTGAAAAGGTCAAGTGGGCAGTGCTTGACACTCAGAGGGCAGGGTGTGTGTGTGTGGGGGACGGGGGGGGGACGACACAGACTGTTTTCCGGCTAAACGAGAGGAGGGGGACTCACACTCTGAACCTGAGTGTGTGTGTGTGTGTGTTGTATGTGTGTCATGGACACTGTCTGACACACACATACACACACACTCAAGTCATATACAGTATATATTGTAGTCCAATAAAGCTTAATCACAGTACAGCTGCAGGGACTTGATATAAACCTTCTGGATGAGTGTTGGTGGAGTACAGCAGGAATGAAGCAGATAATCAAACCATATAATCCCCTCTTCTCTCCCCTCCCGTCCCCTTCCCTCCTCTCCTCTCCCGTCCCCTCTGCTCTCCTCTCCTCGCCACCTCCCATCCCCTTCCCTCCTCTCCCGTGCCCCCTGCTCACACTCCTCTCCTCTCCCCTGCTCTTTTCTCCCCTCCTCTCCTCTCGCCTCCCCTCCCCTCCATCTCGCCTCCCTTCGTCTCATCTCGCCTCCCTTCCTCTCCTCTCCTTTCCTCCCTCTCTCCTGCTCTGTCAACAGCCAGCCAGGACCCAGCTCTCCTGAAACAAGAGATGCTCTATTGAGTGAGTTCCCTCCTCTTTCTATCTATCACACTCTCTCCCTATCTATCACTCTCTCTCTCCTTTTTCTCTCTATCACACTCTCTCCCCCTTCTTCTCTATCACCTATCTCTCCATCTATCACTCTCTCCCTATCTATCACTCTCTCTCTCCCTTTCTATCTATCACTCTCTCTCTCTCTCTCCCTTTCTATCTATCTATCTATCTATCTATCTATCTATCTATCTATCTATCTATCTATCTATCTATCTATCTATCTACTATCTATCTATCTATCTATCTATCTATCTATCACTCTCTCTCCCATCTATCACTCTCTCTCTCTCCTTTCTATCGATCACTCTCTCTCCCTTTCTATCTATCACTCTCTCTCTCCCTTTCTATCTATCACTCTCTCTCTCCTTTCTATCTATCACTCTCTCCCTTTCTCTCTATCTATCACTCTCTATCTATCCATCTCTCTCCCTTTCTCCCTATCACTCTCTCTTACTCCCTCTCCCTCATCTATCACTCTCTCTCCCTTCTCTCTATCACTCTCTCTCCCCTTCACTCTCTCTTATCCCTCTCCCTCTATCTATCACTCTCTCTCCCTTTCTCGGTTTCTGTAATTCTCTCTCTTTATTCCTCCTCAGTCCTCCCTCTGCCAGTTGGTGAGGCGAGGTGCCAACCCTTCCCCACAGCCGGGCACGATGCCCTCACCCTTTATGCAAATGCCTCGCCACCATCCCACCAGCCCAACTCACACATTCATTCTGTACCCCGCCACCCCAACACCAGCACTCTTCCCTAATTCCACCACCCTTTCCCGCTCTGTCACTCTGGTCTGCAGTCTCTCTCTCTCTCTTTTGACAGCTCTCTTTATTTCTCTCTCTCTCTGTAACCCTTACACTCTCTTGTCATCTCGGTCTTCTCTTCTCTTCCCTCTGTTCCCCTTCTCTCTCTTTCCCTCTCTCTCTCTTCACATGGACCATCCTACACAGCTTGACTCAACCAGACTCCAAACTAGTACAGTCATTCATTACACCAGTGCCAAACAGACAAGTGTTGTGAGACTACCTTTAAGCCTTCCTAGTTCACCACGCACACACACACACACACACACACACACACACACACACACACACACACACACACCACACACACACACACACACACACACACACACACCACACACACACACACACCACACACACACACACACACACCACACACGGCAGGCAATACCTCTTCCCTGCTCACATACCTCATTGACTATAGCTAGATAAACAGAGATTTGCTCCAACACTTCCCAATGCCTTGTAAGTGTTCCTCTTCTCCATCTTCCATAAGATATATCCATCTAAAGAACCCTCATGTTATTGAACTGGAAATGTATTGGGTCAGGATTATACAACATTGATGATGCATTGTACTGTTTATAAGAGGATACTACTTTACCAGTCTGTCTTCACCAGTCGGTCATCACCAGCCATGACAAACTGTTTTTGTAAATAACTCCCATTGAAATGTAGGTGTCAGTTGATGTAATAGGATAGTAATGCTATGGGTCTGTCATCACCGTAGAATACATTTAATGACCCTTTTCATTGTGGAGGATGTCCGCATTGTCCTCACCACCTACTCTAGGATTAACTGTCCTGTTCTCCTCCTATTCAAACCCTAGTCCTCCACCAACACTTGTCAATATTGATTAATGAAATTGGACTCAAACAAATCTGAGTTAGGGACCAGAGATGTTCCTAGTAAGGTCATTTTTTCAAGGAAAACCGGCCCTAATCATAGTAAATAGAACTCCACTAAAGTCCGTGGCTCGGTTAAACATCCTCTGTTACAACATCCTCTGTTACAATATCCTTTGTTACAACATCCTCTGTACAACATCCTCTGTACAACATCCTCTGTTACAACATCCTTTGTTACAACATCCTCTGTTACAACATCCTCTGTTACAACATCCTCTGTTACAACATCCTCTGTTACAACATCGTCTGTTACAACATCCTCGTTTACAACATTCTTTGTTACAATACCTCTGTTACAATATCCTCTGTTACAACATCCTCTGTTACAACATTCTTTGTTACAAATATCCTTTGTTACAATATCCTTGTTACAATATCCTCTGTTACAACATTCTTTGTTACAATATCCTCTGTTACAACATCCTCTGTTACAAATCCTCTGTTACAATATATCCTTTGTTACAACATCCTCTGTTACAAAATCCTCTGTTACAATATCCTATTTACAACATCCTCTGTTACAACATCCTCTGTACACATCCTCTGTTACAATATCCTCTGTTACAACGTCCTCTACTACAATGTCCTCTGTTACAACATCCTCTGTTACAACATCCTCTGTTACAACATCCTCTGTTACAATATCCTCTGTTACAACGTCCTCTACTACAATGTCCTCTGTTACAACATCCTCTGTTACAATTGTCCTCTGTTACAATATCCTCTGTTACAATATCCTTTGTTACAACATCCTCTGTTACAACATCCTCTGTTACAACATCCTCTGTTACAACATCCTCTGTTACAACATCCTCTGTTACAACATCCTCTGTTACAATGTCCTCTGTTACAACATCCTCTGTTACAACATCCTCTGTTACAACATCCTTACAACACCTCTGTTTACAACATCCTTTTACAACATCCTCTGTTACAACATCCTCTGTTACAACATCCTCTGTTACAACATCCTCTGTTACAACATTCTTGTTACATATCCTCTTTACAATATCCTCTGTTACAACATCCTCTGTACAACATTCTTTGTTACAAATCCTTTGTTACAATATCCTTTGTACAATATCCTCTGTTACAACATCCTCTGTTACAACATTCTTTGTTACAATATCCTTGTTACACATCCTCGTTACAATATCCTCTGTTACAAATATCCTTTGTTACAACATCCTCTGTTACAATATCCTCTGTTACAATATCCTATGTTACAACATCCTCTGTTACAACATCCTGTTACACATCTCGTTACAATCCTCTTTACAACGTCCTCTCTACAATGTCCTCGTTACAACATCCTCTGTTACAACATCCTCTGTTACAACATCCTCTGTTACAACATCCTCTGTTACAATATCTTGTTACAACGTCCTCTACTACAATCCTCTGTTACAAACATCCTCTGTTACAATGTCCTCTGTTACAACATCCTCTGTTACAACATCCTCTGTTACAACATCCTTTTACAACATCCTCTGTTACAACATCCTCTGTTACAACATCCTCTGTACAACATCCTCTGTTACAATGTCCTCTGTTACAACATCCTCTGTTACAACATCCTCTGTTACAACATCCTCTGTTACAACATCCTCTGTTACAACATCCTCTGTTACGACATCCTCTGTTACAATGCAGTGGTAGCTACACTAGTACGGGCATTGGAACATAGTCTATGATTACAAGAGCTAGACCCGGCACTGTTTGTGTGCTGTCTGGTGCTTGGTTGGCAATGTGAGGGTTAAAGGCTGGCCTATATACGTGTTGGGGCATGGCCTGTTGGATGGAAGTGTGAGGGTTAAAGGCTGGACTATATATATGTTGGGGCATGGCCTGTTGGATGACAGTGAGAGGGTTAAAGGTGGTACTGTTTGTGTGCTGGGGCTTGTGCTCGACCATCTGCTTTTTCTAGTGAGAAGTTAAAATAATCGTAATCTTCAACCAACTCTTTTGTTTGAAATGTGTGTGATTCTCTCTCTCTTTGGCTCCTACAAATCCCTCAGTCTGCATGAGGTCTGTGGAGTAGCAGCAACAATGTCCAAAATGTCAGACACACACACACACACACCACACACACCACACACACACACACACACACACACACACACACACACACACACACTCCTCTGCTTTTAGTCTATGGAGGACTCAGACCTCAGGACAACCATAGCTGACAGACAGATAAACGCAAACACAGTGGCTGTGTCCCAAACAGGGACCGAGCCTGACGATATTGAACTTGTTCAATTTTATTTATTTATTTAAAAAAATATATTTTACCTTTATTTAACTAAGCAAGTCAGTTTAAGAACAAATTCTTATTTTCAATGACAGCCTGGGAACAGTGGGTTAARTGCCTTGTTCAGGGGCAGAATGACAGATTTTACCTTGTCAGCTCAGGGATTSGATCTWGCAACCTTCCGGTTACTAGTCCGACGCTCTAACCACTAGGCTACCTGCCGCCACTCAGTACTAGTAGATCAAAATCCTGACAAAAACCACCTAAGAACAGTACTTARTCCWAACACTTTTTCCTACWTCCTACCTCAGGGGTGGGCATCTACGGCCCGCGGGCCCAGCCCATTCAATAGCCAAATTCYTGGCAAAAACCACCTAAAATGGGCACTTATTCCAAACACTTTCCCTTCCAAACCGTAGTAACACAGCTACAGATATGGTGGTGGTACCGCTGGTTACACTGTGAGTCAGAACAGAAGAGAGAGAGCTGGACTGTTCTCCTATTCTGAGAGTAGCTGTTGCACGTACGCGCACACACATATACACARATACACAAGCTGTAGCTGCCACGTCAGATGCTTCTCAACTTCTTGGCTGTCAGTCAGGAGACACAAGGCTGATTCAGGGTGAAAAAAAACGAGCTTGCCTTTAAAGCTACAATCTGTGATCTAGGAATATGTTCAAGAGTTCACTTTCAATTCTAGATTGATTCTTGAAGAATATAAGTTGCGTCGTGCGCCTATAGCACAACTGTCCTTACCCTATCCTATCGTAAACCCAAAATACACCTTTTTTATTACTCCCTCGTTTACAAACTGCCGTTTTGCTGAGAACGAAACCCGGACTGTAGCTTTGAAATGTGCAGTGCAGCAGCCGCAGCCGAGCCAAGCCTCACACCACCACTGTGGCCAAATGAGTCAAGCCAGAGTTATAGCTGCTACTCCATCACCAACAAAAACAGCCGTGTGGGCTTGACCTCTGCTGTACTGTTCAATCATGCTTCAGACTGCAAGAGAAGATGGTTTCAGGATGGAGAAGAGAGAATTCCAGAATGTTTACTGTTATCAATAGTCCCGTTACAGTGTGCACGTACACACACATACACACACACACACACACACGAGCTTTAGGGCAGAAAAGCGAACACACAGGGTATATAAGAATCAGATGTACAATAGGATTCAGTGTTTACGTCGTTCTCCAAATGGAGAACTGCTGTATTGTGTGTCAACAGTACAGTTTCTGGCTGTTCAAATATGTGATTCTTCAGGGGGAAGGAAAGGGAACTCCAGTAAGTTTTCTGTCTAAGTCTGCYTRCCAAYTGACACCTCATTATCATAGTGRGCTAGTCAAAGGTAGTGCACTATGTAGGGAATAGGGTGCCATTTGACACGCAGCCCATAAAGGGGGATAGAGGAGGATTAAGAGGAGGCACATTTCCATAATATCTGATTCCTCAGATAGGTACTTGGCTCGTAGCACTAGCTCCCTCTAAGTAGCATAATATGGTCTGTGTCCCAAATGCCACKCCATTTCCTGTATAGTGAGCTACTTTTGACCAGAGCCATATGGGGCCCTGGTRTAAAGTAGTACACTATATAGGGAATAGGGTGCCCTTTGGGACACAGCCGTGGTTTTGATGCATTAGTATCAGCATTCCATCACATCCCGTAAAGAAACTCAATATGTTTATTATCAACCATTTGAATCTGGAGGGGTAGACAGTGGAGTCAGACAAGTTGGAGAACCAGGTAGGGTTTAACATAGAGGCTGACTGGGGAGGGAAGTTGGGTAACTGTCTTTGGGAATGAATGACATTCCGTTCTTAGACAATGGACTGGCAAATGGAGAAATAGTTGTTAGATCGGCTAGACGGGCTGATTTCCAAGGAAAGCTAGCAAAGTAGCTTTTTAGTTTGACAAAATCTGAGATAAGACCCATGGCCTGCTCTTACTGAGAGAGAGAGGGTTTGTATGATATGTGTGTGTGTGTGTGGGCACATGTGCACGTATCTCCTGTACTGAGAGAACTCTGAGGCACAGAGACAGTGTGTAAAAGGCCTGACTACACACTGCCACGCTATGAATCACACACACACACACACACACCCAACCCCACACACACACGAAAGGAAAATCTAGACGTAATAACAAATTAAATGGGAAGTTTTTCATCATTTCGATATTTGTTTAAAAGCGGTTGAGTATTCACTTATAAACCTCCCGTAAAGCCTCCAACTCAAAATTCCTCTGTTTGGAACACGAGAGACAACATTCAAACAGTGTAAATTCCCATTGCTGGGAAAAGGATCGGCCCTATTCCAGGAGCAATCCATAACATCTGAATATGAAAAGAAAWACATTGAGCGCAACCGGGAAAACACAAACTGCCGGGAACTAGTTCGATGCTCATTGGAGATGTTTTCCTTCCTCCATGGTTGCCCCCCAAATGGCACCCTATTCCCTATATAGTGCACTACTTTTGACCAGGGCCCTATGGCCAATGGCACCCTATTCCCTATATTGTGCACTACTTTTGACCAGGGCCCATAGGGCTCACAAACTCACACTACTCTCACTGAGCTGGCTTGTTGTCGCGCCTGTTCCAGTTAACACACCACAAGCCAGAGAGAGTACCGCAAGAATGTCTAAATCAGCAACATTAGGCCTGTGTGCTCTAAACACACACGTTTCCCCTGAGTCTGGAGCCCTGGTGTGTGTGTGTGTGAGTGTGTGTGTGTGTGTGTCTGTGTGTGTCTTTAAGTCAATAAACACAAACATATCACCATCTCCCACCCAGCCACAACCCCTACTAGCTATCTGCCTCCCTAGTTGTAGCCACCAGCCGCCGGCCCCCCAATACCGCCAACCGCCCTCACCACCGCACCACGGTTAACCAGCCGTGTGTGTGGTGAGAGAGGGGGCTCCAAATGTCTTTCATTTGCGGGTCCGACTRCCAGTTGAAGAGTTGCATGTGTGTGACTGTGTGTTGAAATTCCACAGGTGAGACTGGTCAAATGAAACTAGGAATAACGTAAGGAGTGTAACAATGGAAAGGGTTAGAACTGAGTTTGTGCTAAAACCTTCTAATCCACATCTGCATGTGTTTTACTACGGTTTCACATTAAATTACAATTGCCTCTCAGGACATGTTTGCGTGTGTGTGTGTGTGTGTGTGTGTGTGTGTGTGTGTGTGTGTGTGTGTGTGTGTGTCTCTCTCTTCCCCAATCCATAAGGGTATTATCAACCGTCATTACGGACAGTTTAATAACGATCATCATCAGAGTTGACTGGTTCTTACCATGTTATTTTGTAATTGTCAATATTTCTGGCAGGTGGTTCATTTTAGAGCAGGGGTAGGTAACTAAATTCAGCCTTGGAGGGTCGGGGGCCACGAAGATAATTATATTAATTTGTACACTGAAAATTGACCACAACTACATGTAAGCCCAAAAAGAGATTGTATTTGATAATTTCACTAATTTCATACTTTGATTACATTGAGACAAGATCACGTTTCTTTTTTTATTCGTGGGGATACCTGGGAAAATATGTGCTGACCTCTGTATTAGAGCCTAATATAGGCAGTAGTCTGCAATCAGATTGAAAACAGCATCAGCAGGCACCTGAATCTAATTCATTTAACGTGCCACTTCTTAAACAACACTAGACCCATCACCAAGCATCGACGTGTAGAGGAACACGTTGGGCCAATGGAATATATTCACACGGACAGCCAGAGAATCACGACAATAGTCATTAAGGAGGAATGGACGCATGTATTGTGAGGCCTGGACTCGCACAAACTCAAGATAGTGTCAGTCACATTAAAACCAAAAAGTCTGTGCCTGCGTCCCAAATGGCATCCTATTCCCTATATAGTGCACAACTTTTGACCAGAGCCTCTATAGTGCACTACTTTTGACCAGAGCCTCTATAGTGCACTACTTTTGACCAGAGCCTCTATAGTGCACTACTTTTGACCAGAGCATATAGGGTGCCATTTGGGATGCAGGCCTGGCCCATCTTGTCAAGCCATGATTAGTGCATATTATGGGATGAAAGCGTTGACGTGTGAATACTGTCAATGTGTGAAGTGAAAAGCAGGTCTGTTCACCGCTMCACAGCCTGCGGCCTCATACTCCCATTTTCAAACACACCTGTATGCACGCATTCACACACACTTATCTGTATGCGGGAAGAAGAAGCTTTGGTAAATTAATATTCAGCCCAGCAGCTTTGGAAGTACAGTGCAGTACGTTGCCATGGTGTTTCGCATCACACAACAGTATTCTGATTTAAATGTATATATAATCAAAATAAATGAATCACAGACGATCTGACTTACTCTACGAGCATCATGATCACTTGGCCAAGTCACTGTGAAGAATCCTGAAGAAGTCTCCTCTTAAGTCTATCTATAAAAATGCTGCTTTAAAAAAGTATGCTTGAAAATGAAGAAATAAATAGATGAAAAACAGAAAGAAAGGGAAGTAGTAATGTTACAATAGAGTTCCAGCTAATTGTGATGTGACCTATTGATGTGAGGGTCTGTAAGTGCTGCAGACTGGCCACAAAGAAGTCTCTCTCTAATACAGTACACACACTCATTCTCCCTCTCTCTGTTTCTACACAGACACACACACACACACGCACTCTTTCTCTCTCCCTACACACACACACACAATCTCTTTTCCACACAGGCCTCCCTGCCTCCCTCTGTGTGCTCACAGCTGTGGATCTTGTACTGGGTTCACCTAAGGTAAAGATATGGTATATTACGTAATGGCTTATAGATTTTTCCACCCCTGGAGGGCAGCCAAAACCCTCCTCCTCTCTCCAGAGGAGTGAGAGCAGTGAGTTGAGAGTAGAGGAGAGCAGAGAGTTAGAGAACACTTTGTTCTACTGAGACTGACTGACTGTACTGTCCAGGCCTAGCCCAGCTAGTACACTTCTACTACAGTGGTGTACAGAATCAAAGGGCATTTTTCAGTACGAAAAGTACTGGACTGACTGACAGAGAGAGAGAGAATGGGGAGGGACAGAGAGAGAGAGAGAGAGAGGGGGGGGACAGAGAGGAAAGAGATGGGACAGTAAAAGAGGGACAGAGAGAGAAAGAGAGGGGCAGACAGAGAAGAGAGGGGACATAGAGAGAAAGAGATGGGACAGTAAAAGAGGGACAGAGAGAGAAAGAGAGGGGACAGACAGAGAAAGAGAGGGGACAGAGAGAGAAGAGATGGGACAGTAAAAGAGGGACAGAGAGAGAAAGAGAGGGGACAGACAGAGAAGAGAGGGGACAGAGAGAGAAAGAGGTGGACAGTAAGAGAGGGACAAGAGAGAGAAGAGAGGGGACAGAGAGAGAAAGACAGGGGACAGACAGAGAAAGAGAGGGAGAGAAAAAGAGTGAGAGAGCTGCTCTATATTGATGTGACTGTCTAACATGCCTACAGCATTAGACGCTCCTGTCAACACCTCCCCATGCAAACGCTCCTCACTTGTCCCTGTGGTACAAACACACTAAAATAAATGACCTTCAGTGTGTGTTGTGTCATGCCAATGTAGTGAAGCACTGGTACTCTAGACCTATGGTATCTATGAGCCATGATCAACTGGCAAAGGGTACTGTATTACACATACACTAACCTATATCTAGCTGTATGGTTGACGAATGCTTGTTCCAACCACAGGACTAAATAGAACACTAATCATACACATGTATCTCTATGGTCCCATCTTACGTGGATCAAACCAGTCAGGCTGTTCTACCGCTTCATTATTACTCTTTACCTAGCAGCTAACATCAGGCTGTTCTACCTGCTTCATACTCTTTCCTAGAGCTAACCAATCAGGCTGTTCTACCTGCTTCATTATTACTTATTTACCTAGCAGCTAACCAATCAGGCTGTTCTACCTGCTTCATTATTACTTCTTTACCTAGCAGCTAACCAATCAGGCTGTTCTACCTGCTTCATTATTACTTCTTTACCTAGCAGCTAACCAATCAGGCTGTTCTACCTGCTTCATTATTACTTCTTTACCTAGCAGCTAACCAATCAGGCTGTTCTACCTGCTTCATTATTACTTCTTTACCTAGCAGCTAACCAATCCGGCTGTTCTACCTGCTTCATATGCTGTGTTATTACTTCTTTACCTAGCAGCTAACCAATCAGGCTGTTCTACCTGCTTCATATGCTGTGTTATTACTTCTTTACCTAGCAGCTAACCAATCAGGCTGTTCTACCTGCTTCATATGCTGTGTTATTACTTCTTTACCTAGCAGCTAACCAATCAGGCTGTTCTACCTGCTTCATATGCTGTGTTATTACTTCTTTACCTAGCAGCTAACCAATCAGGCTGTTCCACCTGCTTCATATGCTGTGTTATTACTTTTTACCTAGCAGCTAACCAATCAGGCTGTTTCCTGCTTCATATGCTGTGTTATTACTTCTTTACCTAGCAGCTAACCAATCAGGCTGTTCTACCTGCTTCATATGCTGTGTTATTACTTCTTTACCTAGCAGCTAACCAGTCAGATTATTAACCGGACTACGGCTTCCTGCAACTCTTCACATCAACTGTCTGCACTGTTCCTGGTATTAATTTCTAACAATCTGACAGTGAAGCTTCTGTCTGCAAATTCTCTTCAGTTTACTAATACATGATACAGTGAGCCTAGTGGTTAGAGAGCTGGGCCAGTAAACGAAAGGTCACTGGTTTGAATCCCCGAGCCGACCAGGTGAGAAATCTGACCAGGTACCCTTGAGCAAGGCACTTAACCCTAATTTCTCCTGTTAGTCGCTCTGGATAAGAGTGTTTGCTAAAAGACAAAAATGTAAATTGTATCGAAACACCTGACGCAAAAATTGTATCAAGCACCTGATGAAGACGGTGATAGTAAGTAGAAAATCATTCGAGAACGGAGGATTTAGTCAAGCCTTTAATGGGATGGAGCATCTCCGAACTGAGACATGGTTTTCACGGCTGACTGCCTGGTTTCAATCATGTCAGAACGATCCCCGTTACAGTACTTTGCTCCCTTCTACTGAGAAGAGCGTGACATCTATTTGTTTAATAAAACCCTTGTATTCTTTCTTCTATACTAAACGTCTCCCACCAGATTTAGCAAGGGCATCTTCCCCAATAAATACGTAGCTATATAATATAGAAATTCATTCATAGAATTGCTTACGAGCCAGGGGCATTCTCAAGACATAGAATACATACAGAACACACTATACATGGACTATAGAACTGCTGTTGCAGAAATGAAGGGAGAGGTCTATACATCTAATTGACGCTGGATCGTTGGACATACAGTGTCTAGTCACTCTAATTCTACATTTAAAATACATATAGAATATAAAACGCATTCAATAGATCTGCTTTGTCAGAAATCAATGCCTATACATTGATCTAGAGGCTCTAATTAGATATTTCTGTACTGTGTATGTGTGAGTGGTCTGTGTATGTGTGAGCGGTCTGTGTATGTGTGAGTGGTCTATGTATGTGTGAGTGGTCGTTGTATGTGTGAGTGGTCTGTGTATGTGTGAGTGTCTGTGTATGTGTGAGTGGTCTGTGTATGTGTGAGTGGTCTGTGTATGTGTGAGTGGTCTGTGTATGTGTGAGTGGTCTGTGTATGTTGTGAGTGGTCTGTGTATGTGTGAGTGGTCTGTGTATCTGTGAGTGGTCTGATGTGTAGTGGTCTGTGTATGTGTGTGATGGTCTGTGTATGTGTGAGTGGTCTGTGTATGTGTGAGTGGTCTGTGTATGTGTGAGTGGTCTGTGTATGTGTGAGTGGTCTGTGTGTAGTGGTCGTATGTGTGATGTCTGTGTATGATGCATGATGTGAAATCCTCTTTGGAGAAACCCCACAAAGTAACTAAGAGCTTTCATTTCACGGTTAACCGCCTTGTCCCATTCACTGGGTTAGCTACCCGACGAAAAAGAGAAGAAACTATTAAGAAAAAAAACACCAACGGGGGAGGCGGGGGGGGGGACGGGGACGGGGGGGACAACAACTCCTCCAGAGTTGAGGATCCTTCCCAACGTTGCTCTCTCTTCAACAGAGGCGAGTCGACGAGGAGTAGAAAGTGGAGGGAGAGGAAGAAAATGGAGCCTCTTCTCATCCCTCACTCTTCTCCCTCACTCTTCTCATCCCTACTCTTCTCATCCATCACTCTCTCCCTCACTCTTCCATCCTCCTCTCTCCATCCTCACTCCTCATCCCTACTCCTCTCATCCTCACTTTTCTCATCCCTCACTCCTCTCATCCCTCACTCTCCTCATCCCTCACTCTTCTCATCCCTAACTCTTCTCATCCCTCACTCTCTTCATATCCCTCACTCCTCTCATCCTTCACGTCTTTCGTAACGTCTTTCCGTTATCATGTCTTCTGAAAGTTGTCTCCAACTTGGCAGAATACAGACTTGGTAGCGTCCCAAATGGCAACCTTTTCCCTGTAGGCCCTGGTCAAAAGTAAGAGCACTGTTTAGAGAATAGGGAACCATTTTGGATACAGCCAGAGTCTGTGGCCTTCATCTATCTACACCGTTTCATTATTGGTATGTGTGACATTTGGTTCTGATGTCTGATAGAATTGAATACCCTACAGAGGGAACTCATGAGTGAATTGAATGATTAGGTTTTTCAGAGCTCGACAACACACTTCATCTCGAATCTTTAAACTAAGCAAATAGGTGCCTTATAATGACACATCTCACATTGAATATAAATGTGTTTTCTCATGTGAGATTGGCTTGGCTGAGGAGAGGAGGGTACGGCTGTTTGTCATCTATTCTTCCTTCTTATCGTATCGACACACACACACACACTTGTACCATACTGAACTGATTATAGTTAACTTCTTCCTCCACCACAATCCTCACTATGTATATCTGGAAGTGTGTGTGGTGTGTGTGTGTGTGTGTGTGTGGTGTGTGGTGTGTGGTGGGTGTGTGTGTGTGTGTGTGTGTGTGTGTGTGTGTGTTGTGTGTGTGTGTGTGTGTGTGTGTTCCACAGCAGTATATGCAGACCGCCACCAGACCGCTGTAGGGGCTGCCTGCTACCACTGGCCACGGCTCAGCCAAAATCTAATCCATGCTGGGGGGTTGGGGTGTGACACACACAAACACACTCTCCTCTCTCTCAACACACCACTCACTCTTGCACGCTCCATCTCTCACACACACACACACACACACACACCACACACACACACACACAACACACACACCACACACACACACACACACACACACACCACACAACACCCCCACCACACACCACAACGGGACAGTCAGCAACCTATTATCCTGTGCTGCATGGTGATTGTGGAGCGGCAGCGGTAAAGTGTGGTAAATCCATTTTCCATGGCGGTCAGGAAGACTGCACAGATAAACAGATGAACAGAATGGATTTAACTCGTCTTTCTCAAAGGCAGGAGGAGAGGAGATGCACCCGGCTTGGCCACCCCCGCCACCCGGCCCCCGGTCCGGAATGAGAGATATAGTACAAGGTACTTACAGGACTTCCACTAGCTGGGACTTTAGTGCTTGACATCATTAGGTTACCAGTGGTAGACATGGAGTATTCTGTTTAAATGTGGCGATGTATATATGCATGTACATTCTTTCTCATTATGCATACAGTATAGTAAATGAATATACATGTATTATTACATGGATGCGTACAAGCGTGCAGTAAATGTACACATTTACAAGCACTGCAGTATATATAACAGACATAGTCCTATACACATAGAACATATGTACTAGCACAGGGCCCAACAGGCAAGCTGACCCAGGCAGAAGCTGACCACAGGCAGAGCTGACCCCAGGCAGAAGCTGACCACGGGCAGAAGCTGACCCAGCAGAAGTGACCCCGGCAGAAACTGACCCCAGAGCAAAACTGACCCCAGACAGAGCTGACCCCAGGCAGAAACTGACCCCAGGCAAAACTGACCCCAGGCAGAGCTGACCCCAGGCAGAAGCTGACCCCAGGCAGAAACTGACCCCAGGCAGAGCTGACCTCAAGGCAAGGAGCTGACCCCAGGCAGAGCTGACCCAGGCAGAGCTGACCACAGCAGAGCTGACCACAGGCAGAGCTGACCAGGCAGAGCAACGCCAAGGCAGAGCGGGAGTGGTGTCCACGGAGATGGGTGTCACCCTGCCAGGCAGCGCCGGGGCATTCTACCCATCCATCACCCCAAACCCTATGCCTATTCTCAGCTCCACCATCATAGAAATACAACGACTAGAATGGGCATCTCCATTCAAGTCAATGTTCCCTGATAGGTGGAGGGGCCTCGGGTCCCATTCTAATAATTATATTTCTATGTCCAACACCAGCTCCTGTCCCGGTGTCGGTGGGGTGAAAAGTGACACCACGGCAGGAACGATGTTACCAGCTTGGTAGGCTATGTTACCGGATCAAGGGAGGCCACCTCYGRTTACACCAACACCACCGTACACTCCAGTCACCATCCGGTGCTGGTGTAACCAAAACCCACCGCTGACGCATGYGGTCCCTGGAGGACAAACTGGGTGAGAATAACTCACACTACTGACAGACTTACCGCCTGACATCAGGACTAAGGCCTATCTATCTTTACCTGACGACTCAAACTGAATTCTTCCACTGCTCTATGTTAGCTACATACTTCAGTCTGAGACTGCCATCATTGAAGTCGTTTGTGGTGACGTCAAAATGAGGAGTGTTGGACAAAACAAAGTCTTCAGCAATTGGATCATTTCTAACCAATCAGAGTATCAAAGCCAGTGATGAATTTTCTAAAKSCTGCTTTACCCACATGTATTTCTGGTGCTGGCCCAACCCATCGGTTTCTGGGACCAATCAGAATGGTTAGAATGTGTTCGCGGTCTAGGGGAGGTACTCAGATCCAGACTCATTGCGGAGAATAAACTAACGTCCATGGGTGTGGCGTATTATTTGGCCGGAGCAAGGCGTTTGGGTAGCCAGGCAATATCTATCTAACATGGCAAGCTGTAATTTAAAAGTGAAGGCAAATTAATCTATTTGCAATAGTTGAAAAATGAGACATGTAACAAACATTTTATTTTGTGATTTCTCAACTGTTCCATATTGATAAATTGCATAATAAATAAGGACATCATCATCAACTACTGAATCATTCATTGAGATGAATCAATAGTTTGGTGCTTCCAGTAGTGAAATGATGAAGGAAGGGGTTAACCTACAACCACTGACTGGGCTGGCTCCAGGCAGACGTGACATCGCCGCTTTAAAACTTTTKAAAAATGTCTCTCCACCCCATGGCAAAATGTGTACAATTGCAGGATATCTCGCTTAGGGCCCCCAAAAGGCTAGAGCTGGCCCTGCACATTTATCCCTGTGCGCTGACCTGCCCAAATCTCGTGGTAGCGCTTCCCAAACACACTAATATGGACACACATACTGCGGTGTCCTTGCTTTCCCTTCACACGCAATCAAACTGCAACTACAATATTGTTTGAGAGATAATTATGACATCATCTCTATCACCAAACGTACATTACCTAATGCTCACAGCTATGTTTGGCCTAAACTCATTTCTTTCTTTCATGTCGACCATAACGCGGGCATTCATTGCCACACACGGCTCAGTGCGTTTTAAGTAAGCCTACGCATRTGATCTTGAAATCAATTCTAAAACAAGTGGGCAATACACTAACCATAAAATATATACATTTAAAAAAAKAAAAACATTAAATCGACCAACAACTAAACGCATATCCAGCAAGAGTTAAGTATTTTGTTATCAAGAGCAGCAGAAAACTTCATGGGTTGGCACTGTGCGTAAAAGGCAGACTGCGGAAGCCTCGTGAAAACGCAAGCAAATCCAGACTCGACGCAGTCTAGCCTGCACTAGACATCAAATTTTCTGGGAAACTTGAGTGGAGACTGAAGCAATAATTGATATCCAAACACATTACATAAAAACTTTATGTAAATGGTTCCCTCCTCTCCCTACAAAAAGCATAAAACACTGCCATATTCCTCCTCAAAAACCCTCCCAGCGCCACTTTGGAAATGTACTGATTTGGCTATCCATACTTCGCGTCCATTACGCGTCATGCCCAAGGTCCCTCACCTAAGCATGTGCATTCCAACAAAGCTTTTATCCTCATTAATAATGTATCACTGATTGTTTACATTTGTTACCACATGTCCCCACTGCTGATTGTTTCATTATTAACAACATGGTTAAATCGAAGAAAATGTAAAGACAATCTCCAGACAAAATGGTTGATTCCGGAGGAACGCGAAGATAATTCCCGCGGGTGGTATGATAAACAAACTCTCTCTCTCACGCGCACCCTGCCACTCACCGGAAAACCAAGGTTAATTGGCCCTCTGCAAACTCTGCTCAACGCTTGCAGGGAACTTTTTAGTCAAAAGATCATATCGCACGAATTTGCACAACTTGCAAACATATAATATTGGAACAGGCAAGACAAATATATCATGTATTTCCTTTCATATTCTCACTGCCAAATAATCTGCATAATGTCTTGAGGCCAAGCAACTTTGACTGCCTTTTTATAATGCAAATACTGAATATCCTACTAGACTTAAATTAAATCAGATCATTATAACGCTGACAAATCAATTACTAGTGAAAAAATCTATCAGTCGCGAGGAAAACAAATCAGCTCACAGAAGCTTAACAAGATCAATATGTATTGCGCATATGGGCAGCATGTACGCGCATATTGGCAGCATGCACGCGCTCGCCGCGCTGCTCGGCTCATGTCGGCGGATCTGTAGCCAATTAATTTTAATTAATGGAAAGAAAGAGAAACATGGTGCGCGCGGAGCTCAACCCCATATGCACTTGGCTTGGAAATATATCTAAACTAAATATGAAGTTTTTGAAAGAAGTGCCCTGAATAAATGTATAGGCAAATAAAACATAAACAAATTAAATAATGCCAAGTCTGAACTCTTACAAGCTAAATTACATTGACCCCAGCTGACCCATACGACAATATCTATCTTTAAAGAAATAATTAATGCTGTTTATGATTTTCTATAAGAAATACGTTTCTTTAAGGCCGACATTTCTTCCACAGTGGAAGCTGTGATTTGACTGTGTCTACTACAACGAGCTGACAGAGAGGGCRTATATTTCTCTCCAGCCAAACATGCGGTTACTGTTCCTTAGGCCTAATTCTAAAACTGAACACTTGTTACAGAAAGTGAATAGAAATTACAGCGACAACAACACATCCAATTGTATGGTTAAAGTAGGCTATTAAGTCCAATTAAAATAACGAAGGGCATTCATTAATTCATGGGACTTCGAAAAACACTTGCAAAGCTGAGAAGGCCGCGTCTGGAATCTGGACTTTTATGCGTGTAAGCACTTGCGTGTTGGTAAAATAATATTCATTGCGTGAATTATCCTATTAAAATTAAGTCAGAGATGCAATTAAAAAATGTACAATTCAACCTCAACCACAAGTATGGCATATAGGCTATACTGAGAAAAGAGCTAAGGCTCCGTGACCTATAGGCCCACTGCACGGCTATATAGGCTATAGTTAGGCATACAATAACAGTGGTAAAAGACTAAACAAAATAGAATATCAAGACGCACACTGAAAAAAATACAAATAAATCAACGTTATAATAGTCATGCATTTTTAGAAGAGGTAGCCCTACAGTTTACTGCCTATGGGACCACCAGACAAAGGAAAAGAGTGAAACGAGTGCTGAGATTGTGACATTTAAGGCAATATTCAAATCTAAGTGTATAATAGGCCTACTGTCTGTCTGTAAGCTACTTCCGTCGAGCTTCAAGGGGCAAACAAGTTCGGTCCTGCCGGTCCTGCCCTGCACTTCTCAGTTGAAGGTGAAATTCGCACCGCTCCGTGCGCGCTCAAACGTTTTTCTCAGACGGCTACAGTGAAGTCCAAATATACACATCCAAATTCTTAATCAAAGTTTGCATGTTTTTTTAAGTAAATTAATAAAATAATATTTGTTCTGTTGTTATTTCATATGCATATAAGCAGCCTAGGCCTGCTGTCATGAGGCTACGAAACTGATTCCAGTAAAACGGGCCAGTAAATTGCACTGTGACCTAATTTTAAGATTTTCATCTGAAATAAATCAAACAGTCACTCAGATTAGTAATTTTCCATTTAGATAAATAGGCCTTCATATAATGCAATGACTTGTCAGCAACAAAACTGTTTCAAATGCACAAACACATTAGCCAAGCATATGATCCAAAATCGCTTCCTTGTGTGCCATATTTTTTATTTCTAAAATACTACATGTTGTATCAGTATATAATTGTTAAATGTAGCCTACAATACTTTATTCTCCAACCACTGTCAACACATATCTGAATTCCACACCAACGGAGGGAAAGGCCTCAATGTTAGGCCTAATTAATAAATACCACCTTAAATTTACGCACAACGGCATTGCCATTTAATGTCTTGCCTTTGCCGTCCACAATAACCCCAAAAGGAACATCAAAACCAACACTCCCTCATGTAGGCCTATGTATTCACCCGTATTCTGACGTAAAGGTTTCTCGTTAAACAAGCAAATATCAACTAAAATAAAACAAGCAACCTTTACAAATGTACTCATCTGGCCTATACAGTCAGATGTCAAAGGCCTATAAAGTCCTCATAGTTAAATGGCATATTTCTCCCTTCATTGTCTACGCTATGTCTACATTGGTCGCCTGTTATGCTGTCCTATAGCTATTTAAAAAACACAAACAATTACACAACAATATCAACTAAGTAAAAAAGCAGCGTTGAATGTATTAGTTGTGGAGTGCTTTTCCTGAAATGAACGATCTTTCTGAACTTGTGTTGCGATGTTGTGGTGGCTATGGAGTGTTGAGCGGACTGTCACTGTGCTTGTCATTCAACCCACACGACAGCTGTAGCCGGGCTCTAGCTTTAGGCTTCTGTTCTGTTGCACATGAAAATGCCCGTTTATAGAGTTAGTTGAAATAAGTTTTACATTTTCCAATCGATAAATTAGTTTTAGTGGATAAGGATAGAAGGAAAGTGTATTATTTCGGAGGACGGCGGAAATGCATGCCCGTTTTCCCTCAATATTGGATTGTGTTGAGTCACAATTGTAGCACGTTTATACTTGTAGATTCCTTGTTTGTAATCGAGTATGGGAATGTTATCGGCCTGTAGTTTTTCTTTCATTTTGACACACAACTGAAGCAACCTCACAGGCCTAGACA
>NW_019945209.1:0-20003 GCF_002910315.2 Salvelinus sp. IW2-2015
AATATTCATAAAAAAGATTTTGACTAAGTCTCTCCAGGATGTGAATACAGTGTGTGTGTGTGTGTGTGTGTGTGTGTGTGTGTGTGGTGTGTGTCGTGGTGTTGTGTGTGTGTGTGTGTGTGTGTGTGTGTTGTGTGGTGTGTGTTGTGGTGTGGTGTTGAGAGAGAGAGAGAGAGAGGAGAGAGAGAGAGAGAGAGAGAGAGAAGAAGAGAGAGGAGAGAGAGAAGGAGAGAGAGAGAAGAGAAGAGAGAAGAGAGAGAGAGAGAGACGAGAGAGACGAGACGAGAGGAGAGAGAAAGAGGAAAAAGAAGAAAGAAACGAAATAAAGAAATTTGAGGCTTGCAGTTCCGAGTTAGAGACAACTGACTATTCATGTTACAGAATCTAGTGAAGTAACCCTTTTGGGCCACATTGAATAACTCCAGTGAAGTCGAATGCATCACTTCATACCTCTAATCAGCAATCAGTAGATTCATTCTGCTCCTTAGACACCGGTTAGGGGTTACACACTCATTCTTCTGTCTATGACCCCCTGAAGTACCCTTGCCACCCCTTGCCCCCAAACTCTAGTTTTCCACCACTGCCATATCAAGTACATCCACTTCTTAGTTTGGCTTTTGATGGATTGTACTTCAATGTATCTAAGTGGTTAAAACAGAAGTGTAGTTTTGGTATGAAGCACAAAGACATGCAGTAACGAACGTGGTGTAGCTCCACTCTCCTCTAAGGTGGAGAAGTTTGGTGTTCTTGGTCTAGGCCGCGCCAGCCCACCACGCGGTCACCAGCACCGCCAGGTTCCTTCTTAGCCGGGCCCACCATCCCTTGCCATAACTCGGTGGTCGTCACAGCCACGTCATCAGCCGTACTTCATGGGCCATTATAGGACGGTGGCCTCCTTGGAGCCTGTTGACAGGTGCAGTTTGCCGCGCCTGCGCAGCGGGCCAACCAGTGTCCTTTCCGGGGGGAACCACTAAGCGTGTTTCGGGTCACAGCCCGTGGCACTCCACCCTCCTGTTTCGTGCAGGTTTGCAATCGCATTCTTTCCGCATTTCAATTTTGGTGAACTTGTAGCCATTACAAGCACACCGTCTTGGTTACGTTTGAGTTGGATTGCCTTTGGAGTCAAGTACGGTGGCATTGACATCAGCCCTAACATAGGTCTCTCTTGCTGATGGGCAGAACTAGCACAACAAGAGAATGGAGAGAAAGCTGCATTGCATTGCTGCCGTCCACAATTCTGGGCATTCTTCTGAATTTGGTGCCCATGGACATTGACTGTGTTTGCTGTTGGTCGTGTGTCTATTCACAGACGCGGTTGTGTTCTGTTCTTACTGGCAGGCAGGAGGGATGCAGATAGAGAGAGAGAGAGAGAGAGAGAGAGAGAGAGAGAGAGAGAAGGAGAGAGAGAGAGAGAGAGAGAGAGAAGGAGAGAGAGGAGAGACGAGAGAGACGGAGAGAGAGAGAGAGAGAGAGAGGGATCTCTTTACATAACCCAGCCGCACTTGTGGTGATATCCACCACCATTATGTCAGATGTAAGGCTCATCACTATGTTTGTTTTATCTCTCTCTCATCGCTGTCTCTCTCCGCTCTATGTCTCTTGTCTCTCTGTACTCTCTTTTCTCTTCTCTCTCTCCTGACTCTCTTGCTCAATCTCTTTTGCCTCTCTTTCCTCCATCAGTCTTTCGTTTCTCGCAACACGCCCACTCTCATTCGTACACGGCTATGTTGTCTCTCACGTCATAACAGGCACATTTTATTCCAAATCAATGATATGTGATCTAAAAACTCCCATCGTCTGTTTGCTTCACATTACGGGCTTCGACAAACGCCACACAAACACATCTCATCATATTCAGATCACAGTTTGAACACAAGCATGATTTAATAGTTTTTTATAAATGTGCTTTGTATTTTTTAAAGGTCAGTGAACCGACATCCAAGCTTTCATCATATTGATGATTACTACTTCATAATGGCCACAGTATAATATTGACAAACATTCAAGGGATGAGAAGGCTGACCTCTGTATTTTGTACACTGTTTGTTACTGTAGGAGAGATTGCTGGACTGGAGCATGTAGGGCCTTAGTTTGAAGCCAGGTCGGGGTGAAGGCAAGGTCAAGTTGAAGCCGGGTTCCAGGGCATTCTATTTCCCATAGATTTGATAGTAGGCCTAGGTGACTGATGTCAAAGAAATATTCTACTCTGTGCTACATTGGAAAAGTGCACATTACAGTAGGCCTAATTCAAAACATTTGCCCACCAAAAAAGACCCCCACTCATGATGATGCATGATCAATGATTACACTGGACGCACTGTCTCAAGGACACAACTATTTGGTATTTGCCAAATGGTGCAATATTGACATAGCACCCAGGGATGAGGAGAAAAAGCTGACCTCCAGTATGTGGAACCTGTGGTTACTGTTGGTCTACTGTAAACAGCACAGGGTTGGAGTCAATTCAAAAGAAGTCACTCAATTCAGGACATTATTGAATTTAAACTTCATAAATTAACAACTTGTTTTTATTAATTAGCTTATCCTTTTCAGTTTTTGACAAATCATTGAAAAATAAATGTACTTTTTTTCCCATTAGTGAATTTGAATTTCAGTTTACTCCTTGAATGTTGCTCAACCCTGGTAGGACCGATGCATAACCTAAGTGTCACGATCGTCGTATGGTGAAGAGAGGAGGACCCAAAGGTGCAGCGTGAGTGAATGCATTCTTCTCTATTTATTCACGAAACAGAAACTTTACAACTAAACAAAACAATAAACGACGAACGTGAGCTAAAAATTACACAGTGCAGACAAGGCAAACTTACATATGACATAAGACAATAACCCACAACCCACAATTACAAAACCGGCTACCTAAATATGGTTCCCCATCAGAACACGCAAAACACCTGCCTCTGATTGAGAACCATATCAGGCCAAAACACAGCAATAGACAAACCAGACATACAACATAGAATGCGCCACACGATCACACCCTGACCAACCAAACAAACATACAAAGCAAACTATGGTCGGGTTGACACTAGAGAGTGGGCCAGGGGGTGAGGCAGGGTATGTGTTGATTAGGTGGGCACAGACACAGGACACCCTGTGTATCCAGAACTGATGAAAGAGTCCAAGGTTTCTGTTGGAACCCAACACTTCAAATTGTTCGTGGGAGGGTTCTGTTGGAACAAACCCCTACAGATGTGCTTGAGCTGGGCAGCAGAAAGAATATTATCATCGCTATTTATCGTCATGTTACGGCCCTGTCATTGATAGTCCACTGTAGTGAAGGCTCTCTGAGATAAACCAAGGAAGGGGGGATGGAAGGAGAGGGAAGGAGAGAGGAGGAATGGAGGGAGGCAGAGCGGGACTTGGGAGGGTAGTTTGTGTGTGTGTGTGTGTGTCACACACACCAAACACACACGTGCACACACACACCAAACAAACACGCCACTGAGGAGTGGATGTAAAGAAGACTGGAACTCTGTCCCAGCAGACTCTATGCATACTGCCCCTCAAATGAATGAATACATGTATATCAAACTATCTTTCTCTGTCTTCTTCTCTCTCACCTGCACAAAGAAATCTGCAGAAAAGGAAAACAAGTGACAATTCTCCCTGGTGGGTTCTTCGAGGATCATCCTACCCTAACCCTAGCTTCATGTTCACACCTCGCGTTCAACCCTAACCCAGCCATTTCTTAACCTATACCCTAGCCTCAGCCCTAAACCCTAACCGTTCAACCCTTACCCCTTCCTGTCACAACGTATTCCTTTTTCTGTTTCCTTCCTCAAACAGACTACAGTACAATAACACTATTAAGTAATAATGAATAAAACATGTTTTCAGATCAAATCAAATGTTATTTGGTACATATACATATTTGCAGATGTTATTGCGGGTGAGTGAAATGCTTGTTCCAGCAAAATGCTTTCCTTTACCATTGGAACATGATTTTGTACCTATGATGCCAGCTTCACATACAGTACAGTAGGCCTCCTGCTTACACTTCCTGGAAACCACTACACTTCCTCTCTGAGCACTCTGTTAGAAACACAATCAACTCTTTTTTTATCATATCAAATCATTTCTGGGTGACAATAAGACCTTACTGTGTATTGTTTTAATAAACATTATCAAAAAGAACAAAAAATAGCTTTTTAGCAAAAAGAATTTCTCAAGCAAGAATTTAGCTTGGACTGTCTGAGAGTGGTCTGGAGTGAGGGGCCATAATTGGAGGAGCCTAGTGGTAGGGGATATTATTAACCTGACACTAGCTGTATTGCAGGAGGAGGGCAAACTTTCTTTGTTATTGGTTATTAACTTACACCGCCTGTGAGTTAACCAAAACCCACCCAGGCAAAAACAAGCTGACTTTTTCAAACAGCTAGCTCTTATTACTAAACCGGGCATTTCATACTTTCACAATTTCACAGTATTTTATACCAACCTTTCATATTGGGAATATGTATAAACACAGGCCAAATCACACATTTTACTGAACTGGCCCTTTAATTGCTCCAAACAGCACCAACAATGGGAGGGACTTGAGTTGACTAAAAAGCTCATATGTATCCTTTATATGTTTATCTGGGTTCTAAGTACTTCCAAAGCCTGTAAAGTATCAAGGGGCATTAAAAGAGCACTATTTGGTACTACCTTTCTCTCAAGTGTCCACTGTCCCGGCCTACAGAGGCTAGTGCCAGGTACCCCAGTCTGTAGAGGATCAGTCTAGGAAGCAGAGGGGGAAAGTTGTTTACTACGTATGTCCTGTGTGACCTGACCAGATCATTAGGAGAGTTGCTGGACGGATATGGCAGAGTAGAAACAATAACAACAACTGTTTTGTATGCAGGATAAGGGACAGCTTTTTCATTTTGGGTTTTAGGCTGGGTATCTGTATTACTGGCTGACGTAAAAAGGCTTTACAAAATACATTTCATTGATTGACTGGAATGGAAAATATATTTTGGAGGTTAAAACATCTTTACACTAGGATCCTATCATCAAATAGAGATTATGTGTGTGCATCAATCATATTTTATGTTTTGTTGAAATATTCACTCTTTTCGAATATAGTAGTTCCTTGTACTGCGCCATCAGTCTACTGTAGCCAATGCAAAGTTTACCATGTTATATTAACCCCTGTTATGTTACCCCTCCATATGTTATGTCACATCATGGTCATGTTATGAAGACAACAGACCTCTGATGTTCATTTATGATGCACGTCACAGACACTACAGAAAACCAGCAGCCCAGCCCGAGGGAAGCGTTCTATGGACTCCTGAGAATGTCTAGTATAAACCGCTCCACCACACACACACGCAACACGGACACACACACACACACACACACACAACACACATAAACATACACACCACACACACACACACACACACACCACACCACACACACACACACACACACACACACACACACACACACACACACACACACACACACACACACACACACACTCCATCCAGAGGAATGGTTCTAGACTTCTGACAATTTCCATAAGTATGCATTGGTACCCGCGCATTCATTTCTCTTCTGCCGCTCTCCGTCCCCCTAAATCTAGGCCATTCTTATTATCCATGGACGTTGACTTCTCTGCTCACAGACGTACACGCTTACATTAAGTTACTCAGGCAGGGTGGATTACGCAAACATACACCCCCACCCCTTCTACCCCCTTCCTCACACACAACACATGTCCCCCTTTGCGCATATTTAACACAAACACTCTTAATATTTCAACAACCCTCCGTCACTGACATCTATAAAAAGATGTGTACACTGCATTATTAAATGGAGCCAATTCAGAAATGCAAACATGTGTGTATTTCAAGTTTTTAAAAAGGCTTATAAAGTTTGGTAACCCCACTTTAACATTTCAGACTTTGTTTGCCACAACAAAAATGTATCAACCGTAAAACACGTAGTAATTCAACATTTCCTTGTTGGATACTACCACTGAGTGTACAAAACATTAGGAACCACCTTCCTCTTTCCATGACAGACTGATCCAGGTGAATCCAGGTGAAGGCTATGATCCCTTACTGATTGCCACTTGTTAAATCCCTTCAATCAGTGTAGGTGAAGGGAGGAGACAGGTTTAAGTAAGGGTTTTTTAAGCCTGAGACAATTGAGACATGGATTGGAGTGCCATTCACAGGGTGAATGGGCAAGACAAAAGATTTAAGTGCCTTGAACGGGGTATGGTAGTAGGTGTCAGGTGCACTGGTTTGTGTTCAAGAACTGCAACGCCTGCTTGTTTTGTTATACTCACAGTTTCCGGTGTGTATCAAGAATGCTACCACCAAAGGACATCCAGCCACTTGGGACTGTGGGAAGCATGGAGTCAACATGGCGCCAGCATCCCTGTGGAACGCTTTTCATCACCTTTGTAGAGTCCATGCCCCGACGAATTGAGGCGTTGTGAGGGCAAAAGGGGGATGTAACTCAATAATTAGGAAGTGTTCCTAATGTTTTGTATACTCAGTGCGGGGTGTCAACTCATTTCCATGGAGGCCTAGTGTCTGTTGGTTTTTGGTTTTTCCTTTTCATTAAGACCTAGACAACCAGTGAGGGGAGTGCCTTACTTAACAGTGACCTTAATTCTTCAATCAAATACAAGAGGAGGAGTTGAAACCGCAAACACTAGGTTTCCTCCGTGGAATGAGTTTGACTCAGTGTATTTTCCTGCTTGTAAGACTGGTCAACTAAGATAGCAGATCTGTATAGCATGGATGGTTTCCTTGGCAATACTAAAATAGCCATGGACTTGGATTCACGTCTTTTTTTTTTAAATATTTGTTTGTTTGACAGAATTTGTTGTTTTTGCAGAAGGAAGACAATAGCGTGTATGTTCAGGGATAACTTGAGTATTAGAGGCGTGTTCGTAGGAAACTATGAATGAGAGGAGGGGGGGGTTCAGAGAGTTGACGTTGTGTTGACCCCTATTGTTCAGGGATGACACACAACTTCATTTAGACAGAGTACAGCTAGTGTGATCCTGTACAATTGCTGAATTACATCCAATTGTAATCCAATCTCGGCTACCGTCCAAGAACCATTAGATAAACATTCCAGAACAGTGCAGAAGAACGTTTGAATGAAAATTCCAGAATGGATGGGGGTGAGTGGAGGGTAAGGGGTACTGTAATCCAACAATGAAAAGGCTTTACATTTTGATACTGTAGGACTTTAGTATTTTACATCAACTTTTCTATGGTACACAACCATAGATGGTGAATGGCGGTCAATAATAAGCCCCATACTTCAGGCTCTTTAGACCAAGTTCTGCTCTTAATTTGCATACGTTTTAGTTGTAATCCTCCTATTGTCTGTGTACAATGGCCTTTTATAAAACTGGCTGGTTCCAGCCCTGAATGCTGATTGGCGGATAGCCGATGGTATATGAGGACAGTATACTCTTACTTCTATGGTGGGTATGCATCTTTCTCAGAAAGAGCTTTGCCAAAAGAGCTTGTAGGACGTTTGGGTTAGTGTTACTCTATTCTTGGAGGACATCTCATGACAATTTTTCCATCCAGTTCCTGGTATAATTAGAATAGGATCTCTCTCTCTCTTCTCTGTACTCAATATGTGGACAGTCACCTAACTGTGAGGACAAAGGCAATATTGTTTCCTTGAGCTTGTTATTCAGCAGAAAATCAAATGTTTATCCCGCAATGATATTTTTTCACACAACATTAATTTTCAATCAGACTTTGTTCCGTGTTACATGGTTCTTAGCGAGTAGACCATCTTGGGCTGTGGTTGTGGACTGCTACAGCGCTGTTGGTGGGTGTGAAAAACAATCAAGTTATATTGTTACCCCGTGCATTGGCGGTTTTGCGTATTCCTATCTTAACTCCCATACAAAGTCAGTGTATCGCATGTGGTGGATAGATTACTCAGATACTTAATATAGGCTTAAATGTAGGGCTAAATGTAAACTAGTATATTGATCAATAAAACAGGTGTATGCTTTTTTCTCTCTCTCTCTCACCACACACACACACACACACAACACACAAACCACCACACACTACACAACACACACACACACACACACACACACACACACACACACACACACACACACACACACACAAACGCCACTCGCTCTCTCTCTCTCTACTCCCCAACAGTGGGTAAGCCAGAGTAAATGTTAGTGTTGTTTTTCAGTTGTTACACAAAACTCTCATAATGTGAACTTTGGCTCCCTGTCCAACTCCAGGATAAGGCATTAGTAAAAGACTCTAGTGGCAGGCGAGTAGAGTGTTGTAGAGAGGCGAGGGCAGGGTCAGGTTAGGAGAAAAGACTGAGGGAGAGGAGAGAGCAGGGAGAGGGGGTGAAGGGATGAGGGGAAAAACAGAGAGGGAGTGGATGCAAGGAGTAGAGGGAAGCGAGAGGATTGATGAAAGGCGGTGAGGGAAAGAGGGATGGAGGAGATCAAGTTAAGATTTGTCACATGCGGCCGAATACAACAGATGTACTTTACCATGAAATGTTACTTACAGCCCTTTCCAGAGGAGTATTTTAACAGTGAGTAATTTAGGGTCAGGAGAAACAAGAGACGAGAGGAGAGATGAAGGAGAGAAATAGGGGGTGAGGGGATGAAGGCAAAATAGATGTGTGATAGTTCAGGTAGGGAAACAGAGAGAGAGAGGGGGATGGATCCTGAGAGAACGAGAGAGGGATGAGAGAGAGAGGGGGGGTGAGACGCTTACTCGTCTCCTCGTGAAACTGCTACCACTACTGAGTCATACAAGACTTTTCACAACTCTCCTCAAAGCTACAGTACACTTTAATTTGCTGTACGGGACTGTGTGTGTGTTTGTGTGTCATGTGTGTGTGTGTGTGTGTGTTGTGTGTGGTTGTGGTGTGTGTGTGTGTGTTGTGTGTGTGTGGTGTGTGTGTGTGTTCGTGTGTGTGTGTGTGTGTGTGTTGTAGTGGTGTCCCTGGTTGAGGTTAGGTCAACCGAGTGACCTTATTTGTGAAACATGCTTCAGTACACATCCCCGCCCCCGAACCCCAACACACACACTTATGTTATTTGGACCTGTCATTACATAACCACTATCGCTTACCATAACCTTCTTAACCTCAGTGTTAACGTACACACCGTTTTCACACCCTGGGCCTTAGATTCATTTGTTTTCTTTATTATTTTCAGTTTAGCGTCAGGGATGTGACATGGGAATGTTTGGTGGTTATCGGTTTTGGGTGTGTTATCATTTGGTAAGGGGGTGTTTGGGTGTAGGTGTATGGGTTGTGTTGAGTGTTAGTGTTTAGCTGTGCTCTATGTTGTGTAGTTGTCTTAGGAGAGTCTATGGTTGCCTGAATGGGGTTTCCCAATGTTTAGAGACAGCTGATTTCTTTCCTGATTGGGAGCCAATTAGGGTAGCCATTAGGCTTTCGTTTGATAGTGGGCTAAATTGTCTATGTCAGAACGTTTGTAGCCTGTTGTATGTGCACGGACGTTTATTAGCTTCACGATCGTTTTTTGTTTTGCGTTAGTTTGAAAGTGTGTTTTGTTTCATGTTGGCCTTCTTCAATAATAAATGAGATGGCTTATTTTTCCAATGCTGCGTTTTGGTCCGTCAATCCCCACACGATCGTGACACACTGCTGTTACGTTGAACGCGATAGTGTATAGGCAGTAGGGTAACAAAGTGAACGTCATATACACACTGGGACTATCCTTCATCTCAGTTCTTTCTATCATAGCATTAAGAATGTATCCACAATGAACACTTATGTGTGTTTTAAATGGACCCTATTCCTATTAGTGTACAGGACTCTAGTGCAAAAGCTGGCCACTATATAGGGAATAGGGTGGTGCAATTTCAGACGCAACCATGGTTCAAACACTTGAAATAGCATTGAGTGCTCTTTATTTACTTCCAATCAGGCCACTGAGATACAATTTTTAGAATTTTATTAGGGATCCCCGTTAAGCGGTTGCAAAGCAGCAGCTACTCTTCCTGGTGGTCACACAAAACATTTACATAATACAGGACATGTAATGGACAAGAACATCCACACGGACAGAGCTACATACATTTTAAATACATCATAGAGGATACAGGATATACTGATTTTCCTGTCCAGTGGGATCAACAGTGTGCTATTTTTCACACCAGCCGGTAATACCAGGAAGACCCTTATCAAACACATCAACACTCCATGTTGTTAGGAAACCATCTGACAGGTAAGATAACAGGAATTACTCATTGAATCTGTGTGTTGTAGTATAGAGTGTGGGTTTGTTGTTGTTGTTTGTTGTTGCTGCTGCTTGGTGTTGTTGCTGCTGGATCACTGTGGCCAAAGTAGTTGACCCTGAGGGATAAATATTTTTTTAAATTCTCATTGGACTAAACTACAATACGGAAGTGGGGGGGACATAATTGTTTTTTATTGCATTTTTTTAGGGAAAACAGATCAGCTTTATATTCAGATGATTTGTGCTTCCATGTATTTGTCTGCATCATTTGTGGTGTGTGTGTCATTGAAGCTGGTTGAGAGGAATGCCCAAGCGTGTGCAAAGCTGTCATCAAGGCAAAGGTGTGCTACTTTGAAGAATCTAAATTCCTAAAATATTATTTTGATTTGTAAAAAAAACTAAAAACAATTAAGCCTAAACAATTAACAACTCCTACAAATTAAAGTACAAGACAAACTTTGATTGTCTTTAAGACAGCCCCCAAGCCGCCTACACGCCAAGACCCCCACCAGTCTAGTCAGTAACTCAACTCTTTCCCAACACGACTTCCTTCCCATCTTTTTTTTTATGTCTCAGGGAAAGGTTTGGAAAAACAAGAGTTGAATGAAAACACACATACACCTCACATTAAAACACAGAACAGTACACCCCCATATATTCATATCATAGGCCGTAATATACTGTAGAGTCTTTTTACTTGTACACATATAGCTGGGTCACCCCGTCCTAGGGTCTCTGCTTTTGTTAACGGCCCTAAACCAACACACCCCACTCAGACTTTCAGGTGTGTTAGGCCAAGGCCGGAGTGACAACATTACAGCAGCCACCAGGGGTCAATCTGGAGGCAGCCGCAGCTAGGGATGGCCTAAAATAGGTATTCCCCTGACATAGGCATGTTTTCATACAGACTCCGGTTTGTCATACAGTATTCCATATAAGGCAGCCAGACCTTATTGAAAGTTCCCACAGTATACCCTTAATCTTAAAACAAATCTAGTGATACTCTACAGTACTTGACATTTATTCCATACATTGTGGGATAATAACCAAACCTTCCAATTAATGCAATGATGTATTAGCCACTATAAATGCTGGGTACAAAGTTTCTTCCATAACAGTCTCCGTATCGACATTTCAAAGCAAAACAAAAACAGGAACAGGAACAGGAAATACAGGGAGGAGGAGAATCTTGTAGACATGTGAGTAAAAGAACATACTCGGTGCCAGAATGCAGCCAGCCTTCATTAGACCAACAACATATGAAAATATGTCCCCTTTTGGCTACGCTCCAGCAGAATAATACCTTCTGAGTGCATGATATTCAATTCCTGGGCATATAAACTCAGCAAAAAAAAAAACGTCCCTTTTTTCAGGGACCTGTCTTTCAAAAATAATTCGTAAAAAATCCAAATAACTTCACAGATCTTCATTGTAAAGGTTTAAACCACTGTTTCCCATGCTTGTTCAATGAACCATTAACAATTAATGACCATGCCCTTGTGGAACGGTTGTTAAAGACATAACAGCTTACAGACGGTAGTGCAATTAAGGTCACAGTTATGAAAACGGTAGGACACTAAGAGGCCTTTTCTACTGACTCTGAAAAACACAAAAGGAAGGATGCCCAGGGGTCCCAGCTCATCTGCGTGAACGTTGCCTTAAGGCATCTGCAGGAGCATGAGGACTGGCAGATGGCCAGGGCAATATCTCGCAATGTTGTACTGTGAGCGCCTAATGACAGCGCTACAGGAGAACTGACGGGAGCTGATCATCCTCGCAGTTGGCAGACCACGTGTAACAACCACCCGCACAGGATCAGTTACATCCGAACGTCAACCTGAAGGCCTAAATAGTACTGTTAGAGCTCTTTTTACTTGTACACATATAGGCTGGGTCACCCCGTCCCTAGGGTCCTCGCCCTGTAACGCCCGAAACAACACACCCCACTCAGCTTTCAGGGTGTATAGGACAAGCCGAGTAGTGACAACCGGAGGCAACAACACCTGCCCGGTTACCCAGGGAACGCCCAAATCCCTCATTTCAGTGTCGACTGTCCGCAAATAGGCGAGAGAGGCTTGGACTGAGGCTTGTAGGCCTGTTGTTAAGGCAGGTCCTCACCATATATCACCGGCAACAACGGCGCCTATGGGCACAAACCCACCATCGCAGGACCAGACAGAATGGCAAAAGTGCTCTTCACTGACGAGTCGGTTTTGGCTTCACCAGGTGATGAGTCGGATTCGCATTTATCGTCGAAGAATGAGCATAACACCGAGGCCCCGTACTCTGTGAGCCATGAATCGATTTGGAAGTGGAGGGTCCGTCATGGTCTGCGTGTGTGTCCACAGCATCATCGGACTGAGCTCTGTTGTCACTTGAGGCCAATCATCAACGCTGGCGTTACAAGGAGAAGACAACCTCCTCCCCTCATGTGGTACCCTTTCCTGCAGGCTCATCCTTACATGAACCATCCAGCATGACAATGCCACCAGCCATACTGCTCGTTCTGTACGTGATTTTCTCTGCAGACAGGAATGTCATGTTTCTGCCATGGCGCCAGCGAAGAGGCCCGGATCTCAATACCCTTGAGCAGTCTGGACTTGTTGGATCGGAGGGGTGAGGCTAGGGCCATTCCCCAAGAAATGTCCGGAACTTGCAGGTGCCTTGGTGAAGAGTGGGTAACATCTCACAGCAAGTACATGCCAAATCTCATGGTGGCAAGTCCATGAGAGAGATGCACCCGCAGTACTTAATGCACTGGTGGCCACACCAGATACTGACTGTTACTTTTGATTTGACCCCCCTTGTTCAGGGAACACATTATTCTTTCTGTTATCCACATGTCTGTGGAACTTGTTCAGTTTATTTCTCAGTTGTTGAATCTTTTTGTTCAACAATATTTACACATGTTTAAGTTTTGATGAAATAAAAAGCAGTTGACCGTGAGGGACGTTCTTCTTTTTGCTGAGTTTAGTTACGTTTTATGGATGGTCTTAAACCGGCAGCTCATTTATGTCTGAGATTACATGGGAACTGACTGGGCATTCTACACATATCTGTGTCCATTTTATCATCAATAGCGTTCCCAGGTCTTCCTCCACATTTTTGCTTTACATGTGTTTGTGTCATCCGGGAAAACCTTCTAATCAGCCATTGATACAATTTGGAAATCAACTTTGGAGGTTTTTCAGACTGTCTTAAAATAGCATTCTGGCTTGTCCAGTGTTGCTGAGACAGAGACAATAAAGTGTTGTATCTGCAAAAATCACCTCAGGTCTGTCACAGACTTGTCTTCCCTGGCTGCCTGACTCTGCGAGACCCCTTCACCATCTGATCCTTCTAAAATTGAGGCATGAAAAGAATGACTTGGTGTACATTTTATACAGTTGAAGTCGGAAGTTTACTACCACCCTTTAAGCCAAATACATTTAAACTCAGTTTTCACATTCCTGACATTTGAATCCTACGTAAAATTCCTGTCTTAGGTCAGTTTAGGATACCCTTTATTTTAAGAATGTTGAAATGTCAGAATGAATAGTAGAGAGAATGATTTATTTCGCTTTATTTCTTTCATCACATTCCCAGTGGGTCAGAGTTGACATCCCTCCATTTAGTATGGTAAACATTGCCTTAAAATGTTTTAACTTGGTCCAAACGTTTCAGGTGGCCTTCCACAAGCTTCCACAATAAGTGGGGGAATTATTGGCACATTCCTCCCTGACCAGAGTTGGTGTAACTTGAGTCAGGTTTGTAGGCCTCCTTTGCCCACAAATTGTCTATAGGATTGAGGTCAGGGCTCTGTTGATTGGCCCTCCAATACTGGACTTTGTTGTCCTTAAGCCATTTTGCCACAACTTTGAAGTGTGCTTGGGGTCATTTGTCCATTTGGAAGACCATTTTCGACAAGCTTTAACTTCCTGACTTGAATGTTGCTTGATATATCCACCCATATTTTCGTTCCTCATGATGGCCAACTATTTGTGAAGGTACCAGTCCCCTCCTGCAGCAAAGACCCCCACAACATGATGCTTCCACCTCCCGTGCTTGGACGGTTGGGAATTGGTGTTCTTCGCGCTTGCAAGCTCCCCCTTTTTTCCTCAAACATAACGATTGTCATTATTGGCCAAACAGTTTCTATTTTTGTTCTCATCAGAGCAGAGGACATTTTCTCCAAAAAGTACGATTTATTTGTCCCCATGTGCAGTTGCCAAACCTAGTCTGCTTTTTATGGCGGTTTTGGAGCGTGACTTCTTCCTTGCTGAGCGCGCCTTTTCAGGTTATGTCGATATATTAGGACTTTTTTACTTGTGGATATAGATACATTTTGTACCTTGTTCCTCCCAGCATCTTTCACAAGGTCCTTTCTGTCTTTTTTTTTTCTTGTTCTGGGATTGATTTGCACTTTTCGCACCAAATTACGTTTCATTCTCTAGGAGACAGAACGCGTTCTCCTTCCTGAGCACTATGACGACTGCGTGGTCCCATCGGTGTTTATACTTGCGTACTATTGGTGTACAGATGAACGTGGTACTTCAGGCATTTGGGAAATTGCTCCAGATGAACCAGACTTGTGGAGGTCTACAAATTTCTTCTGAGGTCTTGGCTGATTTCTTTTGATTTTCCCATGATGTCAAGCAAAGAGGCACTGAGTTTGAAGGTAGGCCTTGAAATACATCCACAGGTACACCTCCAATTGACGCAAATGATGTCAATTGGCCTATCAGAAGCTTCTAAAGCCATGACATAATTTTATMGAATTTTCCAAGCTGTTTAAAGGCACAGTCAACTTAGTGTATGTAAACTTCTGACCCACTAGAATTGTGATACATGAATTATACGTTAAATAATCTGTCTGTAAACAATTGTTGGAAGAATTACTTGTGTCATGCACAAAGTAGATGTCCTAACCGACTTGACAAAACTATAGTTTGTTATCAAGAAATGTGAAATATTGAAAAACGAGTTTTAATGACTCTAAGTGAATGTAAATGTCCGACTTCAACTGTACATTATGTTATCCAAGACTAGAATCAATGGTTCAATAATTGAAATGTCCATTATTCCCAGATCCCAGACTGTAGCTTTAAACTGCTGTCCTGTAGCTACTGTAGGTCTACCCATCAATTCAAGATGGAACTTTGTGTCATTCACTGAATATACTGCAAAATTCCCCTGAGCTCCGTAGACTGCTCTTCCCTGGCTGTCTGACCCTGCTGGGACCCCTGTCGCCATCTGATGCTGCTGAGACATGATGAGCGTAGTGTTGTGTACTGACTGCACTAGAGGGCTGCATTCCCGCTGGATGCCTGCGGATCCCGACAGAGATCATTGCCGCACGGTCTGCATTTTTCATGCTGCAGGCGGCATTGGCGGTCAGACAGACAACTTTGGGACTCAAATATTTTTGTTGTCCCATAGATTATCTTGAAACGGTCCTCTTTCTGCTTTGTATGCGTTAGCCTACCTATTGTAGCACATGTTCTTCTCATTATTCACACAGAATTCGCTGCTTCAACTTCAGTAGCCTACCTCCTAGTTGGGCGTGTGGTCTCATTGAAATAAAGTAGGCTGCCTACTTGGGCAGAGAATCACATTTCAGTTAACTTGAATATGAAATTAACTTAAATATGATTAGACTGTGGTTTACTACAGTGTCTGTAAATAAATATTGATCATGAAAAGAAGTGGGGGGAGCTCAACCAAAGTGAGTCGAAGTACAATCAAAAACATGTCATCATGATTGAAAAGGAAAAGGCACACAGGTTAGGCTGCTATGAGTATTGAGCCTTTTCATTTTCAGTAACTATGGATTACCCATTTATTTGTCTCTGCCTGCAAATCGTCCTCCTAAAAGGCAGGTTTTATCCTATAGGACTATGCAAAATGTCACTGTCATCATTATTGCTGCTTCCTGTTTTTATTTTTCTATTTTTTATTTCACCTTTATTTAACCAGGTAGGCCAGGAGAACAAGTTCTCATTTACAACTGCGACCTGGCCCAGATAAAGTTGTTCAGTAGCCATACCTGCGAGATCATGTGCACGTGGGGTCTCAATTAGAGTAGGCTATAGCCTATGTATACATAGGCYGAGAAGCATGGGGCAGTTATCTTTCCAAGGAAATGTACTTCCTAAATAGGCCTATGATTAGGCTATAGTTTACTARATTGCCTAGAAATAGGCCTAAATATTGATCACCCATATTTCTCAGTCTGAAAATCTTCCCACTCCTAAAAGGTAGCTATACAAATAGCTCAAGAGAAAGTGCAAGTCTCTCCAACTCTGCTCTCTTTAAACTACATCTAGCATATTGGCTGATATAATTGATCCTATTTCTTAAGTTATTTTTGCGTATTTGATATTGCCTATATGGGACCATGGCTAGCATATTGCTGGGACCATGGCTAGCACGAGAGCTGCATCACATACGCTTGAAATAACATTGCAGGACTGTGGTTGGGTTTGGGACCAGTTCTTGAGGTAGCGGGTGGGAATTGGACAGAAAGCAAGCGGGTGCGAGCGGGAGCGGGATGAAAAAATCGTTCAGCGCAGACCTCTACTGTACACCATGACAGTGAAGCCTGTAATGTTAGAGCTGTTTATTACTGTGTCAGTGTGAAAAGTAAGGAATTAGCTGGGGAAACTGACAGATTTTTTATTTATTTTATTTCACCTTTATTTAACCAGGTAGGCAAGTTGAGAACAAGTTCTKATTTACAACTGCGACCTGGCCAAGAATAAAGCAAAGCAGTTCGACACATACAACAACACAGAGTTACACATGGAATAAACAAAACATACAGTCAATAATACAGTTGAAGAAAATCTATATACAGTGTGTGCAAATGAAGTAAGAAAAGGGAGGTAAGGCAATAAATAGGCCATGGTGGCGAAGTAATTACAATATACCAATTAGACACTAGAGTGATTGATGTGCAGAAGATGAATGWGCAAGTAGAGATACAGGGGTGCAAAGGAGCAAGATAAATAAATAAATAAATACAGTATGGGGATGAGGTAGTTGGATGGGCTATTTACAGATGGGCTATGTACAGGTGCAGTGATCTGTGAGCTGCTCAGACAAGCAAAAGCTTACCAAGTTCATTTACTTCTGAAATGTGGCAAAACAAGACATTCCCAAACAAACAACTGCTGTTAGATAGTAATAATAGCCACCTACAAACAGCCTACCCGACCGCTCGYAGGCGTCCACATGGTCCTGAKGTACACCGTTGCCATGTTTTGTATCACATTCCAATGATCAAACTGGGACAAAAAGGCTATTTTAGAATGTGGGAGGGACATATCCCACCTGTCCCCATTGAAAATTGCGCCCCTGCTGTAGAGTATCATTCATCATGTTATGTTTGCTGTTCTTACCTTGGCAAACCTCAAAAACATGTCCGACATGACAGATTGCCCATAAAGTTCTTCTATTTGTTTATGAGTGATTCCTAACATGCTCTGAAAGGTACTAGGGAAGAACGGGAAATAGACCTTGACTGTGTTGGTGAAAAGATGGTATTCCTTCCATCCGATACACACACACAGGCGCACAGACACACACACAGACTGAAGGAATGACTAACAGTATAGGACCAGCCATACACACTGAGGACAGCTAGGTATAATCTCCTTATTCTGAGTAACTAACCTCAATCTCCATTTCTCTCTCTCTTCCCTCTCTCTCGCCCTCTCCCTTCTCTCTCTTCCCTCGCTCTCTTTCTCACTCTCCCTTCCCTTCCCTCTCTCTTTCTCTCTCTCTCTCGCGCTTCCTTCCCTCGCTCTCTCTCTCACTCCCCATTCCTCCTTATTTCCGAGTAGCTAACCTCAGCCGACCAGAACCTCTCTCTCTCTCTTTCCCTGCCTCTCTCCCCCTCTCTCCCCATTTCTCCGTATTCTAATTAGCTAACCTGAGTCGACCTGGAACCTTCAGTTTACACACTAGTCCTCATATGGTCTGTAGAGGCCTTACATAATAGCACCAGCCCTCCTCCCATTGCTTTCCCACTCTCCTTTTTTTTTCTCCATCGCTCTTTCTTAATCTGACTGCCCTCTTTTTCTCTGCGAGTCGCTTCATGTATAATGTATATTGACATGGCCCAGCATGAACCTTTGGGTGAATTAGTCACTTTGCTGTGTGTGTGTGTGTGTGGTGTGTGTGTTGTGTGTGTGTGTGTGTGTGGTGTGTTGTGTGTGTGTGTGTGTGGGTGTGTGTGTGGTGTGTGTGTGTGTTGGGTGTGTGTGTGTGTGTGTGTGTTGGGGTGTGGTGTTGTGGTGTGTGTACCTCATATTGCCTCTTGTTTGATGCCTTATAGCATCCATGTAATGGATAAATAATTTTTCATGCTGTTTCTCAGACGTCCTTAGTACAAAGAAGTCCATTGTTTTGTTCCAGTCTGGTATAACCTCTAGTTAGGTGTGCTTGCTGAATGGAAAGCACAGCTTTAGAACCTGTTCATAAATCAAATCAAATCAAAGTGTATTTGTCACGTGCGCCGAATACAACAGGTGTAGACCTTACAGTGAAATGCTTACTTACAGGCCAAATCAAAAGTACCGGGTTGGACCCCCCTTTGCCTCTGCAACAGCCTGAATTCATGGAATCGTTGCTCAATTGGTATGAAGGGACCCAACGTCTGCCAGGATAACATTCCCCACACCATTGCCACTAGCCTGTACCGTTGACACCAGGCAGGATGTGGCCATGGAACCGGGACTCGTCAGACCAGGCAATGTTTTTTCCCTCCTCAATTGTCCAGTGTTGTTGATCGCGTGCCCACTGGAGCCACTTCTTCTTGTTTTTAGCTGATAGGAGTGGAACCCAGTGTGGTCTTCTGCTGCAATAGCTCATCTGTGACAACGACCGACAAGTTGTGCGTTCCGAGAAGACGCTCTGCACACCACTGTTGTACTGCGCCGTTATTTGTGGCTCGCATGTTAGATTGCACAATTCCTGCCATTCTCCTTCGACCTCTCATCAAATGTTTATTTCTTTATTTAACCTTTATTTAACTAGGCAAGTCAGTTATGAACAAATTCTTATTTTCAATGTCAGCCTAGGAACAGTGGGTTAACTGCCTTGTTCAGGGGCAGAAAGACAGATTTTTACCTTGTCAGCTCAGGGATTCGATCCAGCAAACTTTCGGTTACTGGCCCAATGCTCTAACCACTAGGCTACCTGCCGCCTCATGAGCTGTTTTCGCCCACAGGGCTGCCACTGATTGGATGTTTTTTGTTTGTCACACCATCCTCAGTAAACCCTAGACGTGTGTGAAAAGCCCAGGAGGCCGGACGTTTCTGAGATACTGGAACCGTTGTGCCTGGCACCGACGATCATACCACGCTCAGAGTCGCTTAGGTCACTAGTTTTGCCCATTGTAACGTTCAGTTGAACTTAATGCCTCGGTGTCTGTCTGCCTGCTTTAAATGGCAGGTCACGGCCACGTGACTCACTGTCTATAAGAGCGAACCATTTTGGTGAACCAGGTGGTGTACCTCTAGCCTACTATACTAGCCCACTATAAGAAGTTCACACCTACAAACGACCTCAAAATAGCTCACTATAACTAACACATAGCCTATGAAAACCCTATTACTACCATTTATACTACTACCACTACTACTACTACTACTACCACTACTACCATTACCGCCGCTACCACTACTACTACTACTACTACTACTACCACTACTACTACTACTACCACTACCACTACCACTACTACCACTACCACTACCACTACTACCACTAC
>NW_019945209.1:21320-46840 GCF_002910315.2 Salvelinus sp. IW2-2015
AGAACGCGTCTCCTTCCTGAGCACTATGACGACTGCGTGGTCCCATGGTGTTTATACTTGCGTACTATTGTTTGTACAGATGAACGTGGTACCTTCAGGCATTTGGAAATTGCTCCCAAGGATGAACCAGACTTGTGGAGGTCTACAAATTTTTTTCTGAGGTCTTGGCTGATTTCTTTTGATTTTCCCATGATGTCAAGCAAAGAGGCACTGAGTTTGAAGGTAGGCCTTGAAATACATCCACAGGTACACCTCCAATTGACGCAAATGATGTCAATTGGCCTATCAGAAGCTTCTAAAGCCATGACATAATTTTATGGAATTTTCCAAGCTGTTTAAAGGCACAGTCAACTTAGTGTATGTAAACTTCTGACCCACTAGAATTGTGATACAGAATTATACGTTAAATAATCTGTCTGTAAACAATTGTTGGAAGAATTACTTTGTTCATGCACAAAGTAGATGTCCTAACCGACTTGACAAAACTATAGTTTGTTATCAAGAAATGTGAAATATTGAAAAACGAGTTTTAATGACTCTAAGTGAATGTAAATGTCCGACTTCAACTGTACATTATGTTATCCAAGACTAGAATCAATGGTTCAATAATTGAAATGTCCATTATTCCCAGATCCCAGACTGTAGCTTTAAACTGCTGTCCTGTAGCTACTGTAGGTCTACCCATCAATTCAAGATGGAACTTTGTGTCATTCACATGAATATACTGCAAAATTCCCTGAGCTCCGTAGACTGCTCTTCCCTGGCTGTCTGACCCTGCTGGGACCCCTGTCGCCATCTGATGCTGCTGAGACATGATGAGCGTAGTGTTGTGTACTGACTGCACTAGAGGCTGCATTCCCGCTGGATGCTGCGGATCCCGACAGAAATCATTGCCGCACGGTCTGCATTTTT
Source organism: Salvelinus sp. IW2-2015 (assembly GCF_002910315.2). Classification (NCBI taxonomy): domain Eukaryota; kingdom Metazoa; phylum Chordata; class Actinopteri; order Salmoniformes; family Salmonidae; genus Salvelinus; species Salvelinus sp. IW2-2015. Next base: position 22,233 of record NW_019945209.1, read on the forward strand.
CATGCTGCAGGCGGCATTGGCGGTCAGACAGACAACTTTGGGACTCAAATATTTTTGTTGTCCATAGATTATCTGAAACGGTCCTCTTTCGCTTTGTATGCGTTAGCCACCTATTGTAGCACATGTTCTTCTCATTATTCACACAGAATTCGCTGCTTCAACTTCAGTAGCCTACCTCCTAGTTGGGCGTGTGGTCTCATTGAAATAAAGTAGGCTGCCTACTTGGGCAGAGAATCACATTTCAGTTAACTTGAATATGAAATTACTTAAATATGATTAGACTGTGTGTTACTACAGTGTCTGTAAATAAATATTGATCATGAAAAGAAGTGGGGGGAGCTCAACCAAAGTGAGTCGAAGTACAATCAAAAACATGTCATCATGATTGAAAAGGAAAAGGCACACAGGTTAGGCTGCTATGAGTATTGAGCCTTTTCATTTTCAGTAACTATGGATTACCCATTTATTTGTCTCTGCCTGCAAATCGTCCTCCTAAAAGGCAGGTTTTATCCTATAGGACTATGCAAAATGTCACTGTCATCATTATTGCTGCTTCCTGTTTTTATTTTTCTATTTTTTATTTCACCTTTATTTAACCAGGTAGGCCAGGAGAACAAGTTCTCATTTACAACTGCGACCTGGCCCAGATAAAGTTGTTCAGTAGCCATACCTGCGAGATCATGTGCACGTGGGGTCTCAATTAGAGTAGGCTATAGCCTATGTATACATAGGCGGAGAAGCATGGGGCAGTTATCTTTCCAAGGAAATGTACTTCCTAAATAGGCCTATGATTAGGCTATAGTTTACTACATTGCCTAGAAATAGGCCTAAATATTGATCACCCATATTTCTCAGTCTGAAAATCTTCCCACTCCTAAAAGGTAGCTATACAAATAGCTCAAGAGAAAGTGCAAGTCTCTCCAACTCTGCTCTCTTTAAACTACATCTAGCATATTGGCTGATATAATTGATCCTATTTCTTAAGTTATTTTGCGTATTTGATATTGCCTTATGGGACCATGGCTAGCATATTGCTGGGACCATGGCTAGCACGAGAGCTGCATCACATACGCTTGAAATAACATTGCAGGACTGTGGTTGGGTTTGGGACCAGTTCTTGGAGTAGCGGGTGGGAATTGGACAGAAAGCAAGCGGGTGCGAGCGGGAGCGGGATGAAAAAATCGTTCAGCGCAGACCTCTACTGTACACCATGACAGTGAAGCCTGTAATGTTGAGCTGTTTATTACTGTGTCAGTGTGAAAAGTAAGGAATTAGCTGGGGAAACTGACAGATTTTTTATTTATTTTATTTCACCTTTATTTAACCAGGTAGGCAAGTTGAGAACAAGTTCTCATTTACAACTGCGACCTGGCCAAGAATAAAGCAAAGCAGTTCGACACATACAACAACACAGAGTTACACATGGAATAAACAAAACATACAGTCAATAATACAGTTGAAGAAATCTATATACAGTGTGTGCAAATGAGGTAAGAAAAGGGAGGTAAGGCAATAAATAGGCCATGGTGGCGAAGTAATTACAATATACCAATTAGACACTAGAGTGATTGATGTGCAGAAGATGAATGTGCAAGTAGAGATACAGGGTGCAAAGGAGCAAGATAAATAAATAATAAATACAGTATGGGGATGAGGTATTGGATGGGCTATTTACAGATGGGCTATGTACAGGTGCAGTGATCTGTGAGCTGCTCAGACAAGCAAAAGCTTACCAAGTTCATTTACTTCTGAAATGTGGCAAAACAAGACATTCCCAAACAAACAACTGCTGTTAGATAGTAATAATAGCCACCTACAAACAGCCTACCCGACCCGCTCGGAGGCGTCCACATGGTCCTGAAGTACACCGTTGCCATGTTTTGTATCACATTCCAATGATCAAACTGGGACAAAAAGGCTATTTTAGAATGTGGGAGGGACATATCCCACCTGTCCCCATTGAAAATTGCGCCCCTGCTGTAGAGTATCATTCATCATGTTATGTTTGCTGTTCTTACCTTGGCAAACCTCAAAAACATGTCCGACATGACAGATTGCCCATAAAGTTCTTCTATTTGTTTATGAGTGATTCCTAACATGCTCTGAAAGGTACTAGGGAAACGGGAAATAGACCTTGACTGTGTTGGTGAAAAGATGCTATTCCTTCCATCCGATACACACACACACGCGCACAGACACACACACACAGACTGAAGGAATGACTAACAGTATAGGACCAGCCATAACACACTGAGGACAGCTAGGTATAATCTCCTTATTCTGAGTAACTAACCTCAATCTCCATTTCTCTCTCTCTTCCTCCTCTCTCGCCCTCTCCCTTCTCTCTCTTCCCTCGCTCTCTTTCTCACTCTCCCTTCCCTTCCCTCTCTCTTTCTCTCTCTCTCTCGCGCTTCCTTCCCGCTCTCTCTCTCACTCCCCATTCCCCTTATTTCCGAGTAGCTAACCTCAGCCGACCAGAACCTCTCTCTCTCTCTTTCCCTGCCTCTCTCCCCCTCTCTCCCCATTTCTCCGTTATTCTAATTAGCTAACCTGAGTCGACCTGGAACCTTTCAGTTTACACACTAGTCCTCATATGGTCTGTAGAGCCTTACATAATAGCACCAGCCCTCCTCCCATTGCTTTCCCACTCTCCTTTTTTTTCTCCATCGCTCTTTCTTAATCTGACTGCCCTCTTTTTCTCTGCGAGTCGCTTCATGTATAATGTATATTGACATGGCCCAGCATGAACCTTTGGGTGAATTAGTCACTTGCCTGTGTGTGTGTGTGTCTGTCTGTGTGTGTGTGTGTGTGTGTGTGTGTGTTGTGTGTGTGTTGTGTGTGTGGTGTGGTGTGTGTGTGTGTGTTTTGTGTGTGTGTGTGTGTTTACCTCATATTGCCTCTTGTTTGATGCCTAATAGCTATCCATGTAATGTAAATTTTTTCTGCTGTTTCTCAGACGTCCTAGTACAAAGAAGTCCATTGTTTTGTTCCAGTCTGGTATAACCTCTAGTTAGGTGTGCTTGCTGAATGGAAAGCACAGCTTTAGAACCTGTTCATAAATCAAATCAAATCAAAGTGTATTTGTCACGTGCGCCGATACAACAGGTGTAGACCTTACAGTGAAATGCTTACTTACAGGCCAAATCAAAAGTACCGGGTTGGACCCCCCTTTGCCTCTGCAACAGCCTGAATTCATGGAATCGTTGCTCAATTGGTATGAAGGGACCCAACGTCTGCCAGGATAACATTCCCACACCATGCCACTAGCCTGTACCGTTGACACCAGGCAGGATGTGGCCATGGAACCGGGACTCGTCAGACCAGGCAATGTTTTTTCCCTCCTCAATTGTCCAGTGTTGGTGATCGCGTGCCACTGGAGCCACTTCTTCTTGTTTTTAGCTGATAGGAGGGGAACCCGGTGTGGTCGTCTGCTGCTACCACTACTACTACTACTACTACTACCACTACTACTACTACTACCACTACCACTACTACCACTACCCACCACTACTACTACTACCACTACTACTACTACTACCACTACCACTACTACCACTACCACCACTACCACTACTGCCGCTACCACTACTACTACTACTACTACTACCACTACTACCACTACCACCACTACCACTACTGCCACTACCACTACTACTGCTACTCAATACTACTACTACCCTTACTACTACTACTACTACTACTACTACTACTACTACTACTACTACTACTACTACTACTGCTACTACTATTTCACAACCATAAATACTTCAAGACTAGCAAGCACACCACATTTACTTCAGTAAATGTCATTTTCTAGTTGGAATAACATGATATTGATGTGGTTAAAGGAATTATAGTATAAATAATAACAACTAAAAAACATGTTGACTGATACAGTAAGAATGATAAGACCATCATGTGCATAATCAAGGGGAATTCAAGGTAGGTCTGTCTGTCTGGCAGGCACATGTTTTCAAGGTAACCAGGGACCCCTCTCTCYCCCTTTGCCTGTGTTTGGACACSTGTAGTTCGAGGTCATCTCCAAACAGTGTGTATAAGGACAGTGACCCAGGTCGCCATCACTGTAGTCCGACACAGGTAGGCTAAACATAGTTAACCAGGGGGCARATTCTTTACGCCGATTCTGTTGTGAAACGTTTCTTAAGAACTGCAAACCCCATGGTGAACCACAGTGGGGAATGAGAAAGCGGGATACAGGATTATGCATTATATCTAACCTAGTTATACTTAGATGCCCGCATCCAATTGTGGTTATCAAATCACTTTCTGAGAAGTCTCTGTTTGTTAAGTTCAATGGAAGACTAAAATAAGCACATAATACGCAACCATCACGTTATTATGTTGTCTGCCTACATCAAGGTTAGGGACAAATCATTTCTTGGAAATATAATTACTGACTATGAACAGATTGGAAAAGTAAGCTATTCTTGACTGGTGATTCAATGCAATGCATTATTGAATWGAATGAGCTGAGATTGTATAGAACCCTGACTCTGAACTTTACCATAGTTTCGCAACTGGGATTGTATAAATAGTATTCCAATCCACATCTGAGTGTAATCGTATGCTTCCACCAGACGTTTTTCTTGGCTACGAGAACTCACCTCATCTGAGAACAGTGCAGGAAGGAAATGTGTCAAAAYATAACACACATGTACTGTACTCTAAATGGTCCAGAAGAGTGTAGCCTACACTGGATAAACAAGGTAGGATCAGATCAAATTTATTGTCCCCGAGGGTGGAAATTGTCTAGGACACATCATTAGTTATTCTGTATGTAAATATGCTGTCCGTAGACATAACATCAGATACAGATCATACTGTACATATAGTGTGCATTGCCCAGAGCTAATTAATCTACTGACACACATACAATACACGTAGATAGCCTTGATGATAATAACATAAAGTATGTTGGCTTGCGTTTTTTTGTGTCCTTCCAGCTCCAATAGATCCTGTTACTCTAAACATTCAGGAGCATTAGTGTATTTCCTCAGGGAGGGCAGACATGGGACAGAGAGAGAGTGAGGTGGGGGGGGTGTGAGAGAGAGAAAGACAGGCATAGAGAGAGGGGTGACTGGCTGTATGGTGTGTTTTCGTGCTTCTGACCACGTAGGACTACCAAAACCTTGTTTGCGCCCATTTTCTCCATCTGTGCATTCCTTCATACCATTACATGTTTTCATGTAACATACATAACATATATTATGTAATAAAGTGCATTCCTTCATACCATGACATGTTTTCATGTAACATACATAACATATAATATGTAATAAAGTGCATTCCTTCATACCATGACATGTTTTCATGTAACATACTGTACATAACATATAATATGTAAATAAAGTGCAGTCCTTCTGTAGATGTAGACTACATACAGTACCATTACATGTTTTACTTGTAACATATACTGTACATACAAGTATAGAAAATTAATAACAAATAGCAGTTTTGCTTTCTGTAAATGTATTATATATATGTAAGTATTATACATGCTTGTGTAGTTTTTATGAAATTGAATTCCATGAAAGTGAATTCATGGAAGGAAGGATTATAGGCTGCTTAACAACACAAAGTAGCTTAGTTGTGAAAGTTCAGCTAAYTTCAGCAATTTCTTTGGGAATATTTTCTGATTTTATTGTACAGATAGAGAGAGGATGACAGTGGGGAAAGATGGGAAGAGGTTGTGTCAAAGGGCAGTAAACTGGATTCAAACTTGTAGCGACACCATAGACATAGTAAATGTACATTTGTTCCCCTCAAATTCATATGTACTACACATGTACTAAATGCTTATGTACTATACATGTCAGCCTGGCCTGAGACAATGGATAGGTACTCACACATCCAACAGACATGGGAACAATAATCGACAGCCCAATGGGGAAACAAAGGGCACATTTATGCAAACACAATCAGTGAGGAATTGTGTTTTAGCATTAGTGGCACTTTTTCATTCTGCATTTTTCGTGCATCATGTCTAAATCATCTGAATGTATTTCAAATGTATTGTGTTCAACAAAGTCACTTAGAGATGATTTGAACATGATGGGAAAAAAGTCCTAATATCGGTACCATGACTTGTATGGGATTCGTGCCACAAATGCTAATCAAATGTATGCTTACTATGGTACGTCAACCCCTGAGTCTATTGTGTAAATGTAGCCTATACATACTATGAAAGTGATTTCCCTGGAGGTTTGATAAACTGGATAACAACCTGAGGTCGCTGTATTGAATGTTAGTCTGAGGACCATTCAATGGCTCCATCTGTGCAATCCTTCAGTATACATACTGTACACATTTTAATTGAAAGACAATCGCAAAGTGTATATGCCATAATTACATGTTTTCATGGAACATATAAGATAACAATACAGTATAGTAAATTAATAACAAATAGCAATTGCACTTTTGTTTTCTGTAAATGTATTATATTTATGAACAGTACCAATCAAAACACCTACTCATTCAAGGGTTTTTCTTAATTTTTACTATTTTCTACAATGTAGAATAATAGTGAAGACATCAAAACTATGAAATAACACATATGGAATCATGTAGAAACCCAAAAAGTGTATTCTAGATTTTAGATTCTTCAAAGTCTCATGGATCCACCTGTCACCAGAGGGCGGCAGAGACCGTCCTAGAGACATTAACGACACTCAGGTGTGTCCTATTTACTCATTATGATTTCCCTGTTAAAAGAGTTGTGTTTTATGTTGTCCTGTGCAGCAGTTTGAATTGTGTGCCATGTGTGTTTGGCTCCTGAGTGAGTTTTTGAGAGTGTTTGTGGTTTTCCAAATGTTACTGTGATCCTTCCGTTACCATTTCTCAGTAAAGTGTTATGTTTATCCTGATCCACTGATTCCTTGTCTGGTCTATTCTCTGCAATTGAGTCCCACCTCACCGTGTCACAGCAAACTTCAGCCTACAACATGGACCCAGCAGAGAGCACCCAGATCAATAATGTTGTAACCCACCAAAGAGCACTGCTGGGGCTTCAGCAAGAACAACTCTTCCAGATATCAGAAGTCCTCCGGGCATTTACCGTCTCCCTCCAACCACAGCCCAACCCCAACCCAGGAGGAGCCAATTCCCAAGTCTCATCACCCAGCGCTACAGGCGTCGCCGTAGTTACTCCAGGGAATCTGCACTGGGAACCCAAGATCCCAGCCCTGGAGTGGTATGATAACCACCTGGGAGGATGCAAGGGGTTCCTCACCCAGTACTCTCTGGTGTTCGAGCAACAGTCCTCCTCGTTCCACACCGATCTGGCCATGATCGCCTACATATTCTCTCTACTCTCGGGCAAGGCCCTGGCGTGGGCAGCCACCATCCTGCAGCTCCATATTAGCCTTCACTGCCGAGCTGCGATGAGTCTTCGACCACCCAGTCGGCAGATGAGAAGGGTCCAGCTGACTGTTTAACATCCGCCAAGGGGCCAGACCAGTGGCTGACTTCGCCATTGAGTTACGCACTCTCGCTGCCGAGAGTGGGTGGAATACGGAGGCACTAGTCACCGTTTTCCACCAGGGGTTGTCTAACTCGATCAAGGATGATTGGCCTCTTGGGAACTGGGAGAGGACCTTGAGTCCCTGACAACGCTGTCAATCAGGATCAACAACCGACTCCAAGAACGCGTGAGACACCACCCCAGTATCCCGGTTTCCTGAGCACCCCAAGCCCCCCAAACCCAGCATTGAGGAGCCTATGCAGCAGGGACGCACACGTCTGAGCCCACAGGAGCGTGACAGGCTCATGCACAAAGAGTGCGGAGGTCTCGGCCATCTCCGTGCTACCTGCCCAGAGCTGACGGGAAACGCCAGGGCTCATCAGGACAGGGGGAGACCGTGACCGTCTGTTACTACCCGCAACCCTCCACTGGGACAACCGTCAGCACAAGATTCAGGCCTTTGTGGACCCCGATTCCGCCGATAATTTCATTGTTCAAGACTTCGCCAGAGAGTTACAGATCCCCTGCGTGAAATGTCCCATCCCTCTGCAGATTCAAGCCCTTGATGGACGCCCCATTTGCTCTGGTCAGGTGGAATATCAGACCAAGCCCATTCTACTGCAGGTTGGGGTGAACAACTCTGAGACTCTTAGTTTTCTGTTGATCGCTGCTTCCGAGAACCCCCTTATCCTAGGGTAGCCCTGGCTAGCTCTACATAACACACTAGTTTCCTGGTCCACGGGACACCTACTAGACTGGGATAAAGACTGCCAGACGAAATGTTTAAGACCCCCACCAAGAGCCTCGCCGTGTCCTCCTGCATCCCTTGAAGACCAAGACTTTTCCACTCTCCCTCCAGAATAATTCGACCTCCGGCCGCCACCCTTCCCACTCATTGTCCTTACGGCTGTGCCATAGAACTCCTACCCATCGCCACATCTCCCCGGGTCGTTTGTACTCCCTCTCGACCCCTGAATCAGCAGTCATGAACAATTACATCCGGGAGTTGCTGGAGGCAGGTCTTATTTGCCCCTCTACATCCCCTGCTCGTGCACGCTTCTTCCTTATGGGTAAGAAGGATGGAGGCCTGCGTCCCTCCATCGATTACAGAGGGCTGAACCAGATTACGATCAAGAATCGTTACCCCCAACTCGTGATGTTCTCTGCATTGGGGTTGGTCCAAGGGGCCCAATTCTTCACCAAACTGGACCTCCGCAATGCTTACAATCTGGTGAGAATCAGGGATATGATTGGAAGACTGCCTTTAACACCCCTAGTGGCCACTGAGTATTTAGTCATGCCTTTCAGATTATCGAACTCACCGGCAGTCTTTCAAGCATTGGTCAATGACACCCTGAAGGATATTTTGAATTGGTTCGTCTTTGTTTACCTCGACGACATCTTGATCTTCTCCAAGACCCTTCCGGAACACATACTGCATGTCCACCAAGTCCTGAGACGCCTCCTGCAGAATCAACTATTTGTCAAATTATAGAAGTGTGAGTTCCACATATCCCAGGTTTCTTTCTGGTTCACAATATGTCTACCGCAGGCATCCAAATGGACCCCGTAAAGATTGAGACGGTCGCCAACTGACCCCGTTTTTGCTGGACCCCCAAGGCTGACAGGGTATTCATGGAGCTCAAGGGATGTTTCACCTCTAGATCCATACTCGTTTATCCTGATCCGACTCGTCCCCCTGTGGTGGAGGTGGACACCTCGGACCCCGGTGCAGGGGCGGTTCTTTCGTAGCGGAACGAGGAGGACAAGAAACTGCACCCATGCGCCTTTCTCCCCAAGTGGTTTTTGCAGGCGGAACGCAACTACGATGTAGGCAACCGGGAGCTCTTGGCAGTTAAGTGGGCTTTTAGGGGTGGAGACACCGGTTGGAGGGGGCACCTCATCCTTTCGTGATCTAGATGGACCATAAGATCTTCATCTCCATTCAAGAATCCAAGATGTTGAATGCTCGACAAGGCTAGGTGGGCTCTGTTTTTTAACAGGTTCAATTTCAAACTAGCCTATCGCCCGGGATCCAAGAATCAGAAGGCAGACGTCCTGTCCCGCCAACACAATGTCTCTAATGAGGAGAGGGACCTCGAGGCCATCATCCCCAGCTCACGCATTCTGGCCCCTGTGATATGTAGTATTGAGACCACCGTCCGACAAGCCCAGACCAGAGAACCTGACCCCGGTGGGGGACCCACTAACAGACTTTACGTTCCGTGATCAGCCCGGATCCCGAGTACTACAATGGTGATACTCCAAATTAACTGGACATCCAGGGGTTAATTGGACACTGGAGTTCCTGAGGCGGAAATTCTGGTGGCCCAACATGATGGAGGATGTGAGATCCTTTGTTGCGGCCTGTTCCATCTGGGCCCAAAGCAAGTCTTCACCTCAGCGACCGGCTGGGTTTCTCCAACCTCTGCCCGTCCCCAGCCGGCCCTGGTCTATGTGTCTGGAGACTTTATCACAGGGTTACCTCCATCTCAAGGGCTTACCACTATCCTGGTGGTCGTTGATCGGTTCTCCAAGGCAGCCCATTTCATCGCCTTACCCAAGTTGTCCTCAGCAACAACAAAAAAAAAGACAGCTGATATCATGGTTATCCATACACGGACTTCCCCAGGACATTGTCTCAGATCGTGGGCCCCAGTTTGTCGTATGTGAATCAGGCCTTCATGGTCAAATTTCTGCAAATAAACCACTACTAAAGGACAGCAATAATAAGAGACTTGCTTGGGCCAAGAAACACGAGCAATGGACATTAGACTGGTGGAAATCTGTCCTTTGGTCTGATGAGTCCAAATTTGAGATTTTTGGTTCCAACCACCATGTCTTTGTGAGAGACGCAGAGTAGGTTAACAGATGATCTCTGTAGGTGTGATGGTGTGGGGGTGCTTTGCTGGCAACACTGATTCATTTAGAATTCAAGGCACAATTAACAGCATTCTGCAGGGATATGTCATCCCATCTGGTTTTCGCTTAGTGGGACTATCATTCGTTTTTCAACAGGACAATGACCCAACACACCTCTAGGCTGTGCAAGGGCTATTTGACCATGCAGGAGAGTGATGGAGTGCTGCATCAGATGACCTGGCCTCCACAATCACCTAACCTCAACCCAATTGAGAGGGTTTGGGATGAGTTGGACCACAGAGTGAAGGACAAGCAGCCAGCAAGTGCTCAGCATATTTGGGAACTCCTTCAAGACTGTTGGAAAAGCATTCCAGGTGAAGCTGGTTGAGATAATGCCAAGAGTGTGCAAAGCCGTCTCAAAGCAAAGGGTGGCTACTTTGAAGAAAATAAAATATATTTTTATTTATTTAACACTTTTTTGGTTACTACATTATTCCATGTGTTATTTCATAGTTTGTAGAAACAATATAGAAAGTAGTAAAAATATAGAAAACCCCTTGAATGAGTAGGTGTGTCCAAACTTTTGACGTGTACTGTATGTATTACACATGCTTGTGTACTTTTTATGAATGTGAATTCCATGAAAGTGAATTCATGGAAGGAAGGATTATAGGCTGCTTAACACCACGAAGTAGCTTAGTTGTGGAAGTTCAGCTAAGTTCAGCAATTTCTTTGGGAATATTTTCAGATTTTATTGTACAGATAGAGAGAGGATGACAGTGGGGAAAGATGGGAAGAGGTTGTGTCAAAGGGCAGTGAGCTGGATTCAAACTTGTAGCGACACCCATAGATTATCTAAATGTACATTTGGGTTCCCCTCAAATTCATATGTACTACACATGTACTAAATCGTATGTACTATACATGTCAGCTGGCCTCTCAGAATAGACGTTGACATAATAAATGTAAATTTGTGTCATGCTGGTGTAAAAGATTTGGAGACAGACGCAGGAATACATCATCTGGGTTTTTAATACACCCAAAACAAACACATATACAAACACTGGATGTAACCAAACAAAAGAGCGGGGTAAACCTTTAAGAACGACACGGAACGAGACCCATAATACACAATGCACAGAACACGCAGCACAGGCTGAGACAATGGATAGGTACTCACACAACCAACGGACATGGGAAAATAATCGACAGCCAATGGGAAACAAAGGGCACATTTATGCAAACACAATCAGTGGGGAATTGGAACCAGGTGTGCTAAGACACAGTTCAGTGCAGCCTAGAAGGCTGGTTGGCGTCAACCTCCATAACTGGTTAACAGAATGAGCAGCAGTACGGGGGGATCCGTGACAATTTGTTCCTTCCAATTAGTATGATATGTTATGTTGTGGGTATGTTTACATAGAAAGAAGGTTATTTAAAGGGATAGTTTACCCAAATTACAATGAACATGTTGGTTTCCTTATCCCTGTAAGCAGTCTAGACAGGGAAGGACAGCAATCCATGCTTTGGTTGTATTTCACTGGCATAATTTTCCAAATTGCTAATGTTTTAGCATTAGTGGCACAAATTCCATTCATGTCATGGTACGATATCATTTTTTGTGGCATCATTCTAAATCATTCTGAATGTATTTCAAAGTCACTTATAGATGATTTGAACATTATGGGCAAAAAATGATAATATCGGTACTATGTACGAAAATGCTTATGTACTATACATGTCAGCCTGACCTCTCAGAATACGACGCAATTAGTATGATATGTTGTGTTTGGATGGCTGCCTATGTCAGTGGGCTTCCTAAGTAGGTAGGCTTGCTTCTTCGGGATAGGTGTTCCTTCCACGGGACGGTTGAGCTAACGTAGGCTAATCAATTAGCATGAGTTGTAAGTAACAAGAACATTTCCCAGGACATAGACATATCTGATTATTGGCAGGAAAAGCTTATGTTGTTTGTTAATATAACTGCCCTGTACAATTTACAGTAGCTATTACAGTGAAAGAATACCATGCTATTGTTTGAGGAGAAGTGCACAATTTTGAACATGAAAAGTTTATTAATAAACAAATTAGACACATTTGGGCAGTCTTGATACAAAATTCTGAACTGAAATACAATGGTTCATTGGATCAGTCTAAAACTTTGCACATGCACTGCTGCCATCTAGTGTCCAAAATCTAAATTGCACCTGGGCTAGAATAATACATTATGGCCTTTCTCTGCATTTTCAAAAAGGATGGTACAAAAAAAATACTAAAGACGGTTGGTTTTTTCTTTGTATTGTCTTTTACCAGATCTATAGTGTTATATTCTCCTACTATTCCTTTCACATTTCCACAAATTCAAAGTGTCCTTTCAAATGGTACCAAGAATATGCATGTCCTTGCTTCAGGGCTGAGCTACAGCAGTTAGATTTGGGTATGTCATTTTAGGCTAAATTTAGAAAAAAGGGGCGGATCCTTACCAGCCTGTGTTGCCTTTGGTCAATTCAAAAATCCTTTCAGACTAACCAGCCTAATGGGATTGGTGGTCCCAAGACATGGAGATTATAGACAGCATTGCAAATCTGTTATAACCGAATTGAACCCATTTTACATACTCTGTTATTATTTTTATTATTATTAATATATGTGTTGTTCGGCTGTTTACTGTATCTGTATTGTGTGTGTACTGTTTATAGACTATGTGTATATATTCCTCTGTCTACATTCTGTCTGTATATTCTGTCTGTAATATTTGCTCGCCTACTATATTTAAATGCCCGTTCCTAATATGTATATATTTCTTAATTCATTCCTTTACTTTTAGATTTGTGTGTATTGTTGTGAATTGTTAGATACAACTGCACTGTTGGAGCTAGGAACACAAACATTTCGCTACACCGCAATAACATCTGCTAAATATGTGTATGTGACCAATAACATTTGATTTGACTTGATTTAAATTCTGGCAACAGGTTAAATTCCTGGTATGTGTAAAAAGAAACTCCATTCATAACATAAACTGGACAATTAAATAACAAATAGTAATTGAACTTTTGCTTTAAACATATCTGTACATATTTTGTATATTTTGGTCATTTATCCAGATAGACTCAAGTCAGTGCATTAACTAAGGTAGGCAAGACAACTACATTCACAGTCAGTGAATTCAACTACGGTAGCCAAGACAACTACATTTACAGTCAGTGAATTCAACTAAGGTAGCCAAGACAACTACATTCACAGTCAGTGAATTCAACTAAGGTAGCCAAGACAACTACATTACAGTCAGTGCATTCAACTAAAGTAGCCAAGACAACTACATTCACAGTCAGTGAATTCAACTACGGTAGCCAAGACAACTACATTCACAGTCAGTGAATTCAACTAGGTAGCCAAGACAACTACATTCACAGTAGTGAATTCAACTAAGGTAGCCAAGACAACTACATTCACAGTCAGTGAATTCAACTAAGGTAGGCCAAGACAACTACATTCACAGTCAGTGAAATTCAACTAAGGTAGCCAAGACAACCACATTTACAGTTAGTGAATTCAACTAAAGTAGCCAAGATAACTACATTCACAGTCAGTGCAACGAACATTTCCCTCAATAAAGCAGATATCATTCAAATCAGTGCTAGTAAGATATGTATTACACACGGAGGTGAATTCCATGGATGGATGGATAAATGTAAAGTTGAGCACTGAGTCAGTGGGCATCCCAGTTCAGGAGAGAGCTCTCAGGTCAATCAACATGAGGGATTGGAGGTGWATGGACAGACAGCATGASACATCTGTATCTGTAAAACCAGAATCCAACCCATTCTGTCATACATGGAGGTATTTCATCAAATTATTTCAAAATAGGCATATTATCAATCAATGTCTTGCAAATGGATATTTGGAGAGATGGTGGACTGGATTTGCAACTTATTTGGAGACATTAACATGCAGTAATTTGATCAAAGATGTTGAAAACATGGTTGAAAATCAGAGAGAGAGAGAGAGAGAGAGAGAGAGAGAGAGAGAGAGAGAAGAGGAGAGAGAGAGAGCAAGAGAGAGGTGGATTGGGGTGAGAAAAAATAGTATGTGACGCGTAGCAGCTGAAAGCGGATAGGCTCGCCCTGCTGTGACTAAATGGCGCATTGGCTCGAGGCCGAGGGGGAGGCGGCTTTGCGTTCCATTGGTGGTGGTTCTATTCTATAGGCTGAGGACGCGGCGTTCAGGCGAGGTGAGGAGACAAACCTAGTTGACCCTATACTGGGTGAAGAAACAAATATGAGTAGCGGCAGTGTTCGCTGAGCAGAAACAAGCGCGAAGCGAACTGGGAGAGACGCGCCCTATCATCCAATCTATTGAGCATATACAGTATTTCTAATAACACTTTGGAGGAGATTCACATGAAGAAGAGGTACTTCCTCGGGCTATTTCACTGACAGGTAACCTCATCTCAAATGGAAAAGAAAATGTTGATGTATTATGTTATATGAAATGTGACTAAAATGTGTTTTTTAAGAACATTGTGTGGAGCTGAACTAGTTATTTAAGATGGATAGGGAAAATATAAAAAGTGGTTGATAAAGAAATGTTGTCTAAAGTTAGGAGTAGGCACTGTGCAGCATATCAAAACCAGATCAAGTTTATCGACTCCCTGGTTCGATTCTCAGTTATCCTGCGAATGTTACCGCGGTTCTCATCCGCCAGGGCTGTTTCTCGGGACACCGGGTAAAATCATGCATAAGTGCATGTACTGTAATGTTCCTCTCTGTAACGTTGCGTAACGCGAGGAAATGATGACAGGCCTCGGGGCTGCCTTCTCAGTGGGTGCACTTAATTCAACTTGTCAGACTGTGTGTGGGAGCAAAATAGTTGTTGAAGACTGTTGCTGTTGAAAACTACAGTATTCAGCGTACTGTTGAATTGACTGAAAGTTCACTGGATTCCTTTACACAACCTCTGTTATAGCCTATAGACGCTTTATTACAGGATTTATTATAGGCGAGTAGCCTTGTGTTTGACATTCTTTGATAATTCTCTCATCCCAATTAAACATTCAGGAATGTATTGCATATAACTGTATAGTCAACATAGAAATAATAGAATAGTATAGGATAGAATATTTCTGCACAAATGAGCAACTTACTTTCATCTTCAACTTGCTGATATCCTTCTACCATGTCGCAAAAATGGTATTGGCCTAGGGATGTTTTTCATAATGAGAAATATGTGCGTGTTAACCATCTATGTGCATCTGTTCAGTACACTACACAACAGGAATGTTTGGAGCTGTGACAGAATGATATAACGTTGTGTTGAACTTACATAAGGTTTACTCAAATCTCACTAACCTCCTCGCTGCCTTTTCTCTCTCTGTCCACTAGATGTGGGCATTGCAATGTGAATCACAGGCACTCGGAGCCAGCATCATTATCAAACAACACAGAGAGTGTATTTCTAAAGTGAGCTATTAAACAAAACTCAAGCACACAATCTATGAGTTTGGCAATTACCGATCACACCAGGGCTATCCAAGCATGAAATACCATACTAGACCCACCAGTAGCGTCCTCCAGGATCTCTCTGGTGGTCCCTCCCATCTGTTGGGACTGGAAGGGCTTGACCCGAGGCCTCTGAGCGAGGCAATGTCCTTCACTGACGAGGCGGTCTCCATCCTGACCTCCAGCAGCCAGCTAGCCCGTTCCCTCCTGGGCTGCACCTCTGCCCTGAAGCGGAAAGAAAGCCTAGCCACCACCGCTAACCATGCTAACGCTAATGCTATCTCTAACAATGACGGTGAGGATGACTTTGACGATAGCAACAGTGGCTCTGCGCCGCAAACGCGAGTTCACTCCCGACGAGAAGAAGGACGACGGCTACTGGGATAAGAGGAAGAAGAACAACGATGCGGCGAAACGGTCGCGTCAGAAACGACGTGCCAATGACATGGTCCTGGAGACGAGGGTTCTGGGGTTGTTGGAGGAGAACGCCCGACTAAGGCCGAACTCCTGGCCTTCAAGTTCCGCTTTGGCCTAGTCAAGGACACCTCCAACATAGCCATAATGCCGCTGTCCGTGCCTTCACCCAACCATCTTGAACCGAGGTACTACCTACCCCATGATGATGGTTCCTACCCCCATAACACCGCCGCCACCACCTCCCACCACCATCCCCACCACTCATCCTCATACGAGGTGAGGGGAACTGGGCTGCCAGCAGGGCGTGACGCAGGCAGTAGTATATCCGAGGACTCTGGTTTCTCCCCTGGAAGCTCCAACACCGGCAGCCCTGTGTTCTTTGACGATGGACTAGGGGACCACAGCCGAACTTCCCCCAGAACGGTAGAGGAACAGGGGCGTTATGAGCCTCGCGCCTCCCTGGAGGCAGAAGGACAGTACCACGGCAGGCAGGACTCTAGCCTACCACACAAACTCCGCTTCAAAACCCCGGTGGAGGTAGCGAAGCTGGGAGATACCAGCAAGGTCCCCTAATAGTAAACGCCCTTGCCCCGTAGCTACAGTCGGACCAAACATCCAGAGGAGCCAGGCTGAATGGTACAGTCATAGGGAGAGGGCCAGGCTGCATGGCCCAGGGAGGAGGCCCGTGCTGGGCATGATCAGCAGCACCACTACTCCCCTCTGGAGGGTCTCCACACAGACCACCACTACCACAGACTCCCAGTATGTGGCGGAGAATGGCACCCTCAAATCCCAGCTCAGTTCCCTATCGCAGGAGGTGGCCCAGCTCAAGAAGCTGTTCTCTCAGCAGCTGCTCTCCAAACTGGTCTGAGGTCAGGTTGAACACACTCACAACCTCACCGTACCAACATTTTTACATTTACATACAGAGAAGAGCAACAGAGAGAGGGAGAGAAAGGGTTTCGATCAAGAAAAGTGACATTCACTTCAACCTGAACATTGACTTTCACTGTGTCTCAGCTGAACTTGACTCCCAGGGCACAGCACTGCCCATTTTTATTTGACCAGGCAAGTCAGTTAAAAACAAATTCTTATTTACATTGACGGCCTAGGAACAGTGGGTGAACTGCCTTGTTCAGGGGCAGAACAATTTTTGTTTTTTACCTTGTCAGCTCGGGGATTCGATCTAGCAACCTTTCGGTTACTGGCCCAACGCTCTAACCACTAAGCTACCTACCGCTCCATCGATCTCAAGCAAACAGCTACATCAAGTGTGAAGAAGCTGAGCGAACGACGACCTGAAAACTACTTCAATAACACATTCTCCAGATACTACGAGACAGTGGCCTTCACCACTATAAAAGCACACCAGCACAGGCAATACCAGTTACAATAGCAATCAGCAGTCAAAAGCAATACTTCAGGATACTCTGTTTGATTTACAGTACTATAAAACAGCKTTTATGGGTAACTTATATGATACACATTTTTGTATTTATATTTCTAGTAATTTAGCAGACACTCTTATCCAGGGCGACTTACAGTAGTGAGTGCATACATTTTCATACTTTTTCATATGATATCTGAAATACAATTTTTGTTTGTACACTGATCTGGCCTTTGATAAAGTTTCACATTCTTTCTTTYGAGACTTTTATTGAACAGGTCTATAAACACTGGATTACACTGGTAAACATGAGTACATGCTGAGTACATCAGTACACACACTGATGTCATAGATAGATCATTTAAACCCATTCCGGTTGTATTATTACATGTCCGATTATCCTGCTGCTGTAGGACATGGTATCCCTCGCCTCTATTTGTTTCTACACAGTTTGTCTTAAACGGTTTGGCTAAAAAATAGAAAAATAACAGATTCTATGTACATATTCRTTKATTTCAACTGTAAGTAATGTGATATACTGTACATGTACGTAAATAAATAAACWYTTTTTCCTAATCAGTGTTTTGTGTCTATGAGTTTCTATTACGTGAATAATACACYTTTATGATACTTTATTATGTGMGTCTTACACCGCTAMMCTCACATCCACTATTCTCTTATAAATGCAGTGAGTCTGAAGTTACTAGTAGCCTTGTACACGTGGTTACGACCCCACACGCTCATATYAWGTGTTCTCGCAGCACATGACGAGTGGTCTCCAGTGASTCATATGAGGGATCGAYATAGAGAGTAAAAAAAAAACATGATGTTTTCCTGAACAAACCAATGTGTTTCTACTGTGCTAAAAGCATGCATTATAAAGATCCACCAACACAAAACACATCACTAACAGCTMATKTAAATGGATTCACAGTATACACAGACCACCTTTCCAGCTGAAGTGTTTAAGTGCTTTACATTGTAATGGAGGGAAATATCCTCATCCACTATAAATGTATATAGTAGCATACCCACCCAGCTCGTGTTTTCTGCATCAGTGATAGARTATAATGGTGCTTTTTTCCAATCCTCTATATATACACTACTGTTTGTGTGCTTGAACCTAATGAGACAGGCAGGGTCCCCAGTGGTCTACAGAGGCCTTGCATCTCTCTCGCTCTTGCTCTCTGTCTCTCTGTCTCTCTCTCTCTCTCTCACCAACGATGAACGGGTGATTTCTTTCTCCCTCTACCTCTCTTTACCTCCCTCCTCTCTCTCTCCCCCCTCTCTCTCTCTCTTCTTACGTACTCTCTCACTACCTCCCTCTCCTCCCTACATTCCCATCCCGCTCTCTCCCCTCCCTCACCCTCTGCAGCTCTGTGATGCACTAAGGGTCACTAGCACGACACGGCAGTGCACACAGCTGAACAGAGCAAGGCATTAAAGGGGGGAAAAGGAGGGGTTCTGTAGATACAATGCATCTCTACAATATTTACATGAAGGTAAAGTACGGGCAGTGCAAATGTGTTACAATAAAATATAATAAAATGGATAAAAATGGAGAATGGGGCATAATCTGGGCCTCCCTCTCTGTTCAGTGATGGGGATGGGATGGGGGGAGAGAGTGGGTCTCTGAGTGACTCATATGTACCACGTCAGCAGCAGCATCACACACACACACACACACACACACACACACACACACACACACACACACACACACACACACACACACACACACACACACACACCCATGTTGCCTTAGATGGTAGTCTTTCTCCCAGTATCAGATGTGAGACACTACCTTTAACCTCTACAGTATCTGGTAACCACAGTGAGACCATTTCCTTTTTGATTTTTCGTTCACGCTTTTACACCTGTTTGTTTTGGGTCATCCCTGGCTAGTATGTCATAATCCTTCTATTAATTGTCTAGTAATTCTATCCTATCCTGGAACGGTTCTTGTCATGTGAATGTTTAATGTCTGCCTATCCCTCCTGTTTCTTCTGTCCCCTCTACTCAGGAGGAACCTGGTGATTTGACAGGAGTGCCGGAGGAATATCATGATCTGCGCACGGTTCTTCAGTCGGTCCAGAGCCAGCTCCCTTCCTCCTCACCGGTCGTATGATTGTTGTATTGATCTCCTTCCGGGGACCACTCCCCCTCGGGGTAGACTATACTCTCTGTCGGCTCCCGAACGTAAGGCTCTCGAGATTATCTGTCTGTTTCTCTCGACGCCGGTACCTCGTGGTGCCTTCTTCCTCTCCGCCCGGAGCGGGGTTTTCTTTTTTAAGAAGAAGGACGGTACTCTGCGCCCCTGCGTGGATTATCAGGGCTGAATGACAATAAGGGTTAAGAATCGTTATCCGCTTCCCCTTATGTCGTCAGCCTTCGAGATTTGCAGGGAGCCAGGTTCTTTACTAAGTTGGACCTCGTAACGCTTACCATCTCGTAGCATCAGAGAGGGGGACGAGTGGAAAACGGCGTTTAACACTCCGTTAGGGCATTTTGAATACGCGGGTTTCTGCCGTTCGGTCTGGCTAAATGCTCCAGCTGTCTTTCAGGCAATTAGTTATGATGTACTGAGAGACATGCTGAACATTTTTTGTTTTCGTTTACCTTGACGATATCCTGATTTTTTCACCGTCACTCGAGATTCATGTTCAGCACGTTCGATCGTGTACTCCAGCGCCTTTTTAGAGAATTGTCTCTACGTGAAGGCTGAGAAGTGCGCCTTTCATGTCTCCTCTGTCACATTTCTCGTTCTGTTATTTCCGCTGAAGGCATTCAGATGGATCCCGCTAAGGTCCAGGCTGTCAGCGATTGCCCGTTCCTAAGTCCACGTGTCGAGTTGCAGCGCTTTCTCGGTTTCCGCTAATTTCTATCGGCGTTTCATTCGTAATTTCGGTCAGTGGCTGCCCCTCTCAACAGCTCTGACATGCTGTCAAGACTTGCTTTAAGTGGTCCGGTTCCGCCCAGGGAGCTTTTGATCTCCTCAAGAAGCGTTTTACATCCGCCCCTATCCTTGTTACTCCCTGACGTCACTAACAATTCATTGTCGAGGTTGACGCTTCAGAGGTGGGCGTCGGAAGCCATTCTGTCTCAGCGCTTCCATTCTGACGATAAGGTCCATCCTGCGCTTACTTTTCTCATCGCCTGTCGCCATCGGAACGGCAAACTAGATGTGGGTAACCGCGAACTGCTCGCCATCCGCTTAGCATAGGCGAATGTCGACAGTGGTTGGAGGGGGCGACCGTCCCTTTTGTCGTTTGGACTGACCATAGAACCTTGAGTACATCCGTTCTGCCAAACGACTTAATGCACGTCAAGCTCGTTGGGCGTTGTTTTTTCGCTCGTTTCGAGTTCGTGATTTCCTATCGCCCGGGAAATAAGAACACCAAGCCTGATGCCTTATCCCGTCTCTTTAGTTCTTCTGTGGTTTCTACCGACCCCGAGGGGATTCTCCCTGAAGGGCGTGTTGTCGGGTTGACTGTCTGGGGAATTGGAGAGACAGGTAAAGCAAGCACTCACTCACACTGGTCGCCGCGCGCTTGTCCTAGTAACCTTCTGTTCGTTCCTGTCTCTACTCGTCTGGCTGTTCTTCAGTGGGCTCACTCTGCCAAGTTAGCTGGCACCCCCGGCGTTCGGGGTACGCTTGCTTCTATTTCGCCAGCGGTTTTGGTGGCCTACTCAGGAGCGGGACACGCGCCGTTTCGTGGCTGCTTGTTCGGTACTGCGCGCAGACTAAGTCAGGTAACTCTCCTCCTGCCGGTCGTCTCAAAGACCGCTTTCCCATTCCTTCTCAGACCAATGGTCTCACATGCTGCCTTAGACTTTATTACCGGTCTGCTTCGTCTGCGGGGAAGACTGTGATTCTTACGGTTATCGATAGGTTCTCTAAGGCGGCACATTTCATTCCCCTCGCTAAGCTTCCTCCGCTAAGGAGACGGCACAAATCATCATTGAGAATGTGTTCAGATTCATGGCCTCCCGTTAGACGCCGTTTCAGACAGAGGTCCGCAATTCACGTCACAGTTTTGGAGGGAGTTCTGTCGTTTGATTGGTGCTTCCGTCAGTCCTCTCTTCCGGGTTTCATCCCCAGTCTAACGGTCAAGCAGAAAGGGCCAATCAGTCGATTGGTCCGCATATTACGCAGCCTTTCGTTTCGAAACCCTGCGTCTTGGGCAGAACAGCTCCCCTGGGCTGAGTACGCTCACACAACTCGCTTCCTTCGCTGCTACCGGGCTATCTCCGTTTCAGAGTAGTCTTGGGTACCAGCTCCTCTGTTCTCGTCCCAGCTCGCCGAGTCCAGCGTTCCCTCCGCTCAGGCTTTTGTCCAACGTTGTGAGCGCACCTGGAGGAGGGTTCAGGTCTGCACTTTGCCGTTACAGGGCGCAGACTGTGAGAGCCGCCAATAAACGTAGGATTAAGAGTCCTAGGTATTGTCGCGGTCAGAGAGTGTGGCTTTCCACTCGTAACCTTCCCCTTACGACAGCTTCTCGCAAGTTGACTCCGCGGTTCATTGGTCCGTTCCGTGTCTCTCAGGTCGTCAATCCTGTCGCTGTGGCGACTGCTTCTTCCCGACTTCTTCGTCGCGTCCACCCTGTCTTCCATGTCTCCTGTGTCAAGCCTTTTCTTCGCGCCCCCGTTCGTCCTTCCCCCCCCCCCCGTCCTTGTCGAGGGCGCACCTATTTACAAGGTACGGAAGATCATGGACATGCGTTCTCGGGGACGTGGTCACCAGTACTTAGTGGATTGGGAGGGTTACGGTCCTGAGGAGAGGAGTTGGGTTCCATCTCGGGACGTGCTGGACCGTTCGTTGATTGATGATTTCCTTCGTTGCCGCCAGGGTTCCTCCTCGAGTGCGCCAGGAGGCGCTCGGTGAGTGGGGGGTACTGTCATGTTTTGTCTTTGATCATCATGTCTTGTCCCTGTGCTTCCCTCTGCTGGTCTTATTAGGTTCTTTCCCTCTTTCTATCCCTCTCTCTCCCCCTCCCTCTCTCCTCTCTCGCTCTCTCTTTCTATCGTTCCGTTCCTGCTCCCAGCTGTTTCTCATTCTCCTAACCTACCTCATTTACTCTTTCACACCTGTCCCCTATTTTGCCCTCTGATTAGAGTCCCTATTTCTCCCTCTGTTTTCCGCTTCTGTCCTTGTCGGATTCTTATTTGATGTTTGCTGTTCTGTGTCCTTGTTCCGCCCTGTCGTGTTTTTGCCTTCTTCAGATGCTGCGTGTGAGCAGGTGTCTATGTCAGCTACGGCCTGTGCCTTCCTGAAGCGACCTGCAGTCTGTGGTCGCGTCTCCAGTCGTTCCTCTCTACTGACGAGAGGATTTCAGTTTCCTGTTTTGGATTTACCTAGGATAATATCCAGGAGAATTTTGTTTGTTTAAGACTGGAATAAAGACTCTGTTTCTATTACGTCGCTTTTGGGTCCTCATTCACCAGCATAACAGTCTTGGCTGATTTCTTTTGATTTTACCATGATGTCAAGCAAAGAGGCACTGAGTTTGAAGGTAGGCCTTGAAATACATCCACAAGTACAACTCCAATTGACTCAAATTATTGTCAATAGCCTATCAGAAGCTTCTAAAGCCATGACATAATTTCTGGAATTTTCCAAGCTGTTAAAGGCACAGTCAACTTAGTGTATGTAAACTTCTGAACCACTGGAATTGTGATACAGTGAATTATAATGAAATAATCTGTCTGTAAACAATTGTTGGAAAAATCTTGTCATGCACAAAGTAGATGTCCTAACCGACTTGCCAAATCTATAGTTTGTTAAAAAGAAATTTGGGGAGTGGATGAAAAAGGAGTTTTATGAGTCCAGCCTAAGTGTATGTAAACTTCCGACTTCAACTGTATATATCCAAAAAGGTAGAAGTTTGTGATGCTATATATAACCTTCAAAAGGGGGGAAGCATATACATAAAACAGATTAATGATATGGTTATAAGCATCATTTTGAGGATTATTGACTAATCTCATTATTTTATCTAGAGTGATTTATTTGAACACTCATGCCCATTGTGATTGTGAGTTTAGTTTGAATGTATATTGAAGCGAGCTGAATTGGGATAAACACTTTGTTTTTCTTATACAATATATCTCTCTCTCAGCCCTGAGTGCTTTTGCTATGAAAAATGACTTGGGCTGCATCCCAATGCCCCCACCCTGTTCCCTATGTAGTGCACCTTTTTTGACCAGCCCCATGGGGTAAAGTTTTGCACTTTATAGGGAATAGGGTGCCATTTGGAACAGACCTTGAATTTAATAGCAGGTTGTAATTGTGATGTAATTTTAGTTGTGTAATAAATTGTGTGATGAGGCTGATGACCTCATCCTTGCGTTAATTCTCTCTTAGCCCCATCCTGGCTTTTTTATGCACACACACCTATAATAACACACAACCAACGCGATGATACACTTCAATCACAATGGTATGGCATATCTTGTATAGAATCTTGTATCTTGCACACAAACACACACACACATTGTGAGGACTTTTTTGGGGACAAACAATTGATTTCCATTAAAAATCCTATTTTCCCTAACCGATAACCCTAAAAGTAATCCCAAACCTAAATTAAATCTAAACCCTAAACTTAATCCTAACCCCTAACCCCAACCCTAAACCTAATTCTAATCTATAACCCTAAACCTAAAATCAATTTTTGCAAGTAAAGCAAAATGGCCTCCTTCTCTGATTTTTTTTGTTGGTTTACTATTCTTGTGAGGACTTCTGGTACTTACAAGTATAATAAAACGTGTACTACACACGCACAGGTAGGCTAAACAAGCTTTAGGCTATTTGTCTTCACCTACCCCTTGAGCAACCTATCCAAATCTTTGACCGAAATCTCATTCTGATTCTGTCTGGCGCAGTCAATTCGGATACTACTGGTCCGTCCGGTGGCCCGGTCCTGCCAAATGTGTTGCATCAGGTCGAAGCAATAGGGAT
>NW_019945209.1:46865-50222 GCF_002910315.2 Salvelinus sp. IW2-2015
CACACACACACACCACACACACAGCACACACCACATCAACAGCCACGCACACACACACACACACACACACACACACACACACACACACACACACACACACACACACACACACACACACACACACACAAACACACACAGAGAGAGAGACAACGTCAGCAGCAGCAGGA
This sequence comes from Salvelinus sp. IW2-2015, assembly GCF_002910315.2. Lineage (NCBI taxonomy): Eukaryota > Metazoa > Chordata > Actinopteri > Salmoniformes > Salmonidae > Salvelinus > Salvelinus sp. IW2-2015. Next base: position 47,033 of record NW_019945209.1, read on the forward strand.
GAGAAGCTATTTTAAGCTTCAAGGAGAGGACAGGATATTGATTGGCCCATGTCAGGACGCACTTCTGGACCTGAATATGAATGGGACGGAGAGAAAGAAAGACGTAGAGAAGAAAGAAGGAGAGGAAAGGAGGGGTAGAGAGAGAAGAAGAGTAGATAGAAGTAGGGAAGTCAAAGGAGGGAGGGGGAGGACACTAATTCAGGAGATATGAAGATAGGGTAGAAGACCATACTCTTCGTATAGAGTAAGAGATGCTGACTGTTCACTACTGGCTCGGTGATATTCAGAGGCTACATACAGAACAGGTCTGGAAGTTGTTGTTCTTCAATGATCAAAACACAACACCAGGGGCATCCGGCAGTCTCTGTAGCTGAACGCTTCACCCACAGCAGAAATATCCGTGAGGTTCTCAAATCGAGTAGTAGACTCTTGACAGTGTATTTTTCAGAGCACATGCCTAAGCCACACCAGTCCTTATCGTTCCAGTAGTAGACTCTCTACATGTTTTTGTCAGAGCACATGCCTATGCCACACCAGTCCTTATCGTTCCAGTAGTAGACTCTCTACAGTGTTTTGTCAGAGCACATGCCTAATGCCATACCAGTCCTTATCGTTCCAGTAGCAGACTCTATACAGTGTATTTGTCAGAGCACATGCCTCATGCCACACCAGTCCTTATCGTTCCAGTAGCAGACTCTCTACAGTGTTTTTGTCAGAACATGCCTAATGCAACACCAGTCCTTATCGTTCCAGTAGTAGACTCTCTACAGTGTATTTGTCAGAGCACATGCCTCATGCCACACCAGTCCTTATCGTTCCAGTAGTAGACTCTCTACAGTGTTTTTGTCAGAACAACATGCCTCATGCACACCAGTCCTTTTCGTTCCAGTAGCAGACTCTCTACAGTGTTTTTGTCAGAACATGCCTCATGCCACACCAGTCCTTATCGTTCCAGTAGCAGACTCTCTACAGTGTTTTTGTCAGAGCACATGCCTCATGCCACACCAGTCCTTATCGTTCCAGTAGCAGACTCTCTACAGTGTATTTTGTCAGAACATGCCTCATGCCACACCAGTCCTTATCGTTCCAGTAGTAGACTCTCTACAGTGTTTTGTCAGAGCACATGCTAATGCCATACCAGTCCTTATCGTTCCAGTAGTAGACTCTATACAGTGTTTTTGTCAGAGCACATGCCTAATGCCACACCAGTCCTTATCGTTCCAGTAGTAGACTCTCTACAGTGTTTTTGTCAGGCACATGCCTAATGCCATACCAGTCCTTATCGTTCCAGTACAGACTCTCTACAGTGTTTTTGTCAGAGCACATGCCTAATCCATACCAGTCCTTATCGTTCCAGTAGTAGACCTATACAGTGTTTTGTCAGAGCACATGCCTAATGCCACACCAGTACTTATCGTTCCAGTAGTAAGCCTGGTTACTTAGATGTATTTAACGTATTTCATACGTATTTAACGTATTTCCTGGCATAGGTTCATTATGTTATATTCTGGTTATTTTTCTCTAATCTTTCCTTTCTCACGCTTTAAAAAAATGAGTGTGAGATAACTAGTGATAACATGGAGAGTGTGAGTGAGTGTCACGCCCTGACCGTAGAGATCCTTTTTATGTCTCTATTTTGGTTTGGTCAGGGCGTGAGTTGGGTGGGGCATTCTATGTTTGTGTTCTATGTTTTCTATTTCTGTGTGTTTGGCCGGGTGTGGTCTCAATCAGAGGCAGCTGTCTATCGTTGCTCTCTGATTGAGAACCATACTTAGGTAGCCTTTTCCCACCTGTGTTTGTGGGTAGTTGTTTTCTGTCTTTGTGTCTGTACCAGACAGGACTGTTCGTTTCGTTCATTCTCTTTGTTATTTTGTTTAGTGTTCTGTTTTAATAAATTAACATGAACACTTACCACGCTGCGCTTTGGTCCGATGATTCCTCATCTTCAGACGACGAACGTTACAGTGAGACACCCCAGATATTGTTTTTGACAGGCATGGGCTCTGTACATGGTAACCCCCAGTTCACTGAGTCTACCTCTGTCTGTCTCCTCCCCGCCTGCCTAACAATAACACTGAATAGCCCAATAGATACACATCAGTTGTTTTGTCTACTCTACCCCAGTCCCCAACACCCTCCCTCTAGTCTAGTCTACAACCAACCCCCATTCCTATAATCCATAGACCATACAGACAGTCTGGTTGCTGGTTGCTAGGCAGACGCTGGCTATGACGGTTGCCAAGGGAACACTGTGCAGCAGACGCAGCTCTGGGGGGAGTGCGTTGGGGGTTGGGTGGTTGTTGTCGGCAGCACCGTGGGGGCAAACAGGGAGCGCGCGCGCCAACAAAAAAGACGTGACGAGGCAGCCTATGGGCTGTTACGCAACCACTGACCCACTAACACACATTCTAGAGGGGAGAGGGAGAGAAACTGGAGCAAGCGCCCAACATAACAGTCGGGACTCAATGCAAAAGGGGGAGACACTGCTTCTAGMAAGCTACAACCAGACAGACTGACCTCAGAGCAAGTAAGAGGAGCAAGAGCTGCTCCCGAAAGCTTTTTTWAAATTCTCTCAGACAAATGAAACATCTAGCTATTTGACCATTTCTGTTGAAAGAAATAGAGGATACGAGCCAACTTCAACTGCGGAAGGCGATTGCTTTGTGTCCGGCATTGTGCATTTCTTGCTGGAGACACGTCAGTTGTTCGTTAAAGGTACGTTGGAGTSCTATTGATGTGCTTAGTTCTGTGCGGAAATGTTCGATTGGTTTYAATGCTGGATAACGAATTATTTAGAATTTGATATTTGTTTAAAAGTGCAACACTGTTGCGGATTCCGATTCTCATTATGCTTTTAGGTATGGGTATTGTTCACATGCGGGCGACTCGCCCCTACCGGTAGACAGCCACTGTATGTGTGACTTTGACTTATTTGTAGTCATTGTGGTTTATTTTAYACCAGTTCCCTTTCCCAATTATTCATTCATACTGTATATTCCTCAAGCTTAGCACATTCTCAGTTTTAATCAAGGCATTGTATTGTAAAGTGTTGGATGCTGTTGTAAAGAGAAGCTGATTCACATTGCTCAATGCGCTCAATGTCAGGTCGGGCGTTTTTTCCCTCATGGTATTTGTTCAATGGATGGGTAGTAAATCCACTGTGCAATAGATTGGAATATCAAACCGTTTT
>NW_019945210.1:0-2549 GCF_002910315.2 Salvelinus sp. IW2-2015
CAACATTATCACATTAATATATCAACATTATCACATTAATATAACAACATTATCACATTATTATAACAATCATGGGTCATTATAGAATGAACAGTTACACTGACAATAACAAGGAAAGCCAAATTACCAAAGGCAGGGCCTAAAGTTATTTATACGAGATCATACATGTTTTCTCAGGACTCTTTTGTTGAATGTGTAAAACCTGTACAGTATGTTGTTCTGATGTGTATAAGGAGGAGAATCCAGCTACAGCACTGGGGTATTCTGTAAAATTATTCTTGCCAATGGTTGACAAGCACCTGTTACCACTAGAACGGCCGCAGGCCAACAGCCACTGACGTTTGATTTTGTAATTAAAAAATTAAAAAATTAAAAAATCTGCCAAAGAAATTTAATAAGCTACTTTTCCTAAATGTTTGTATTTTTACGCTGCTCATTTGTCAGAATTTTGAAATCACAAACAGAGAAGTATTTAGAGCATTTTAACCGTTTGTTTTATTCAAACCTATTCCCAACTTAATCCGGCAAGACAATGTGCCGTAGGACGTTGGTACCCAGCCAGGCGCTAATGTGTCTCTCATCACTGAATGAAGGAATGGGCAATAATTGTGCACATTACTTCACAATTGAATGAAACGGTTGACATTTAAATGAGGCCTAACTGAATGATAAGGAGGGTGAAGAGGTTGATTTCATTTAGAAAGACAATCGGGTAATGATGAGTTTGTATTGTGCCTATTTATCAGCAACAAATACTTTGACCGCACGCCGTGCAGGATGATGCCTTTTACGTTTTACTTTGTAAAAATAAGCTGTCATGAGACAGTTTAATTTACTATAACTCTATGACTAATCAACATTAGTGTAAGGGAAATGAAAACATGATATGTGTTGCAGTAGGCCTTTAGAATAATGCAGTGTCACGCTCACTGATCTGTTTCACCTGTTCCTGTGATTGTCTCCACCCCCTCCAGGTGTCGCTTATTTTCCCCAGTGTATTTATCTCTGTGTTTCCTGTCTCTCTGTGCCAGTTCGTCATGTATGTTTAGTCAAGTCAACCAGCGTGTTTTTCCCATACTCCTTTTGCTATTCTCTTTTGATAGTCCTCCCGGTTTTGACCCCTGCCTGACTCTGGACTACTTTCCCGCCTGCCTGATCATCCTGCCTGTCCTGACCTTGATTCTGCCTGCCCTTCGGTACCTTTTGGACTCTGAACTGGTTTTGACCCTTTTGCCTGTCCACGACCATTCTCTTGCCTTACCCTATTGGATTAATAAATATTGTAAGACTCCAACCATCTGCCTCCTGTGTCTGCATCTGGGTCTTGCCTTGTGTCATCTTGCAAAGCATATCTTTGACTCTATCCAAGTTAGAAACTACACCGAAACGAAATTTCACACATAATAGGAGTAAGTCTATGAAGATTAAATTGACAATAATCTGATGAGTCACAATATCAGGCCTATCAGTTGTCAAAAGTGACTCGTTTCAGGAAACTAGACGTATGTTGCATTTGAATGTAAACTGTGAGAACTGAAAGGCGGTTCTCGTGTTAAGAAACTGTGAGAACTGAAAGGCGGTTCTCGTGTTAACTATCTGAGAACTGAAAGGCGGTTCTCGTGTTAACTGTGAGAACTGAAAGGCAGACCTCCCCTAGGCTTAGATTAACAGACCTCCCCTAGCGCTTAGATTCAAGACCTCCCTAGGCTTAGATAAAGACTTAGAGACCTCCCTAGGCTAGATTAAAGACCTCCCCTAGGCTTAGATTAAAGACCTCCGCCTAGGCTTGATTAAAGACTTCCCCTAGGCTTTGATTAAAAATCCTCCTAGGCTTAGATTAAAAGACTTAGGGACGGTGGCAATACAGTCTGCTACCATTCTCTAGTTTACCATCTAGGTTGTCTATACCTGGTGGTAATACAGTCTGCTACCATTCTTCAAATAGTTTACCATCTAGGTTGTCTCTACCTGGTGGTAAATACAGTCTGTTACCATTCTCAATAGTTTACCATCTAGGTTTTGTCTCTACCTGGTGGTAATACAGTCTGCTACCATTCTCAATAGTTTACCATCTAGGTTGTCTCTACTGGTGGTAATACAGTCTGCTACCATTCTCAATAGTTTACCATCTAGGTTGTCTATACCTGGTGGTAATAGTCTGCTACCATTCTCTATAGTTTACCATATAGGTTGTCTATACCTGGTGGTAATACAGTCTGCTACCATCTCAATCCAGTTTACCATCTAGGTTGTCTGTACCTGGTGGTAATACAGTCTGCTACCATTCTCTATAGTGTCCCATCTAGGTTGTCTGTACTTGGTGGCTGATCATTATTGATGGATAAAAATAGTTTTTCCACCTCTCCCACACTAACTTGACAAAATTGAAAACAGCAATCCTTGTCTTTCATTATTAGATCCTCAATACACAAATATGATGGTTCACTGTTCAATGTTGTATTTCACTTCTGTTTGTCCACTTCACCAGTGAAATAGTCATTTAAATTATTGGCTATATCAAAATGTTTGGTTTCAAATGACCCATCAAC
>NW_019945210.1:3386-8254 GCF_002910315.2 Salvelinus sp. IW2-2015
GTCTTTAATCTAAGCCTAGGGGAGGTCTTTAATCTAAGCCTAGGGGAGGTCTTTAATCTAAGCCTAGGGGAGGTCTTTAATCTAAGCCTAGGGGAGGTCTTTAATCTAAGCCTAGGGGAAGTCTATAATCTAAGCCTAGGGGAAGTCTTTAATCTAAGCCTAGGGGAGGTCTTTAATCTAAGCCTAGGGGAGGTCTTTAATCTAAGCCTAGGGGAGTGTGTTAGTCCACAGGCATGGAAGGCAGCTACAGATGAACAATCAGCCTGTTGCCTGTTCTTAGAAAAACTGATGGAGAATTTTTTTTTAAATTGTTATATTCTTATAAAAATAATACAATGCTATTTTTCAAAGAACAAGTTAAATACTGACTTTCAGCATGCATACAGTGCCTTCAGAAAGCTGTCATACCCTTTCAATTATTCCACATTTTGTTGTGTTACAGCCTGAATTCAAAACAGATGAAATAGATTTTTCTCTCCCCCAATTACACACAATACCCCATAATGACAAAGTAAGGCTCGTAACCATTCATTCAAACAGCACTTTCCTCCGTTTGCCAGCAGCTCTTCGCAATGCTTCAAGCACAGCTCTGTTTATGACTTCAAGCCTATCAACTGCCCAGATTAAGCTGGCAATACAATAAGAATATCCAATAGTCAAAGGAAAATGAAAAACAAAATGGTAGAGAGAGAAATAGTCCTATAATAACTACACATCATGATCAGTAGACCTCTACTCTGAAGTATCCATTCTAACAACCTACGACTTTGATCTCTGATGAACAAACCAGAGGCTCTCTGTTGACTGACTATCCAGCAGACGGACCGGCAATCGCAGAGAGACAACAAAGGCAGACACTCGTAAATATGTAAATTGCAATTTATTTTCGAATGAGCGGTTGTTCATGTTCAAAGGGTTAGCACTTTCTAAGAGTGTAGTTATCCTCTAAGAGTGTAGTTATCTCTAAGAGTTAGATATCCTCTAAGAGTGAGTTATCTCAGTGATTATCCTTAAGAGTGTAGTTATCCTGTAAGAGTGTAGTTATCCTTTAAGAGTGTAGTTATCCTCTAAGAGTGTAGTATCCTCTAAGAGTGTAGTTATCCTCTAGAGTGAGTTATCTCTATGTGTGTAGTTATCCTCTAAGAGTGTAGTTATCCTCTAAGAGTGTAGTTATCCGCTAGAGTGTAGTTATCCTCTAAGAGTGTAGTTATCCTCTAAGAGTGTATTATCCTCTAAGAGTGTAGTTATCCTCTAAGAGTGTAGTTATCCTCTAAGAGGTGTAGTTATCCTCTAAGAGTGTAGTATCCTCTAAGAGTGTAGTTATCCTCTAAGAGTGTAGTTACCTCTAAGAGTGTAGTTATCCTCTAAGAGTGTAGTTATCCTCTAAGAGGTAGTTATCCTCTAAGAGTGTAGTTATCCTCTAAGAGTGTAGTTATCCTCTAAGAGTGTAGTATCCTCTAGAGGGTAGTTATCCTCTAAGAGTGTAGTATCCTTTAAAGGAGTGTAGTTATCCTCTAAGAGTGTAGTTCTCCTAAGAGGGTTATCCTCTAAGTAGTGTAGTTATCCTCTAAAGGAGCTCTGAGTTATCCTCTAGAGTGTAGTTATCCTCTAAGAGTGTAGTTATCTTCTAAGAGTGTAGTTATCCTCAAGAGTGTAGTTATCCTCTAAGAGTGTAGTTATCCTCTAAGAGTGTAGTTATCCTCTAAGAGTGAATCCTCTATGATGTGTTATCCTGTAAGAGTGTAGTTATCCTCTAAGAGTGTAGTTATCCTCTAAAAGAGTTATCCTCTATGACCTGTAGTTATCCTGTAAGAGTGTTAGTTATCCTCTAAGAGTGTAGGTATCCTCTAAGAGTGTAGTTATCCTCTAAGAGTGTAGTTATCCTCTAAGAGTTATCCTCTAAGAGTGTAGTATATCCTCTAAGAGTGTAGTTATCCTCTAAGAGTGTAGTTATCCTCTAAGTGTGTAGTTATCCTCTATGTAGTTAGTTAGCCTCGTAAGAGTGTAGTTATCCTTCTAAGAGTGTAGTTATCCTCTAAGAGTGTGGTATCCTCTATGAACTGTAGTGTATCCTTTACCAGAGTGTTATTTATCCTCTAGAGTGTAGTTATCCTCTAGAGTGTAAGTATTCCTCTAAGAGTGTAGTTATCCTCTAAGAGTGTAGTTATCCTCTAAGAGTGTAGTTATCCTCTAAGAGTGTAGTTATCCTCTAAGAGTGTAGTTATCCTCTATGTGTGTAGTTATCCTCTATGTGTGTAGTTATCCTCTATGTGTGTATTTATCCTCTAAGAGTGTAGTTATCCTCTATGAGTGTAGTTATCCTCTAAGAGTGTAGTTATCCTCTATGAGTGTAGTTATCCTCTATGAGTTTATTGCTCTTGAGCAGTCCCCACCCCCTTCCCTTTGTCTACCAAGCCGGCATATCGGTTTCGTCCGCTAGGGACTTTTTCTTTGTATCACGTAGTAACCAATGTATGACCTATTAGTGTGTGTGTTTATGTAATTATGTAATTGATTCATGATTCTATGCTAGGGTTCGTGCAGATATCTAAGGGTTTGCGACGTTCCGTAATGAGACTGATGAGGTAAAAAATAGAAAATTTATACAAGACTAATCGATAAGTTATTTAAATATCTGAAGAGTTATATTAGGGAACTGAAACTCTATAAACAACATGTTCCCGTGGTGCCCCCGMCTTCCTAGTTAATTAAAGTTACATGATTAGTTTAATCGCGTAATTCAATTACACATATAGAATTGATTTGATAATATACAGTCTTCATTTTTAATGACAGTCAACGACACGACAACGTGCTGTAGTTAATGGACCCCAGGAAGAGAATCTGAACAGGAATATAATGATATTTTACACCATGCATTCCCAGTGGGCTGATGGAGATGTGAGGTGTCCCCAACAACAATGACCTCTAACCCCTGACCTTTAACCCATGTTCATCCCTAGTGACTCACGTTGGCAGCTGCCCCCGTTGGTGGGGTCTCCATAGTAACCAGAGGTGCAGCTCTCACAGTGGAGTCCTGTTGTCAGGTCGTCACACTTCTCACATACTGACTGATTCACACACTGACTGTGGCCGTTACACTGGCACGCTGGAGAGAGAGAGAGAGAGAGATGGAGAGAGTCATATACACTGTGGTTAATACACTGACTGTGACTGTTACACTGGCACGCTGGAGAGAGATATGGAGAGAGAGAGATGGAGAGAGAGAGTCATATACACTGTGGTTAATACACTGACTGTGGCCGTTACACTGGCACGCTGGTGAGAGAGAGAGAGAGAGAGAGCGAGAGAGAGAGCGAGAAGAGGAGCGAGAGAGAGAGAGAGAGGAGGCGAGGAGAGAGAGAGGCGAGAGAGAGACAAGAGCAGAGAGAGAGAGAGAGAGAGGAGAGCGAGAGAGAGAGCGACGAGGAGAGAGAGAGAGAGAGCGAGAGAGAGAGCGAGTAGAAGAGAAGCGAGAGGAGACGAGAGACAGAGAGAAGAGAAGAGAGAGAGAGAGAGAGAAGAGAGAGAGAGAGAGAAGGAGAGAGAAGATGAGAAGAGAGAGAAGAGAGGAGAGAGCAGAGAGATCAGGTTCCTCCTGGACAAGCCGGTCATAAGCTCCAGGTGTACCTTGGTTACGAAGGACACATGCTGATGATTGAGAGCAGGCCTGGAGGGCGGAACTCAGATTGGTGGGGCCAAGCAGGTGGAAGCGGGGCGGGGAACTATTACGGTCTGAGAACGCCGCTCTCGATTAGGATCCCTCAATGCATCATGCCACGCCCAGGTTATCTGGGGTCTGTACACCACCACCAGTCACAGGCTGCTCCAGACTCACATATGGGCCGAACATCGTCCTTGTACCCAGAACAAGTTCTCAGCTGGGAGAGAGACAGAGGAGAAGAGAGCCGATTAAAACCCTATGAAAGCTGAAACCCAGAAAACAGTTCTCAGCTAGGAGAGAGACAGGAGGAGAGAGGAGCATTAAACCTATTGAAACTGAACGCCAGAACATGTTCTAGCTAGGAGGACAGAGGAGAGAGAGATTAAACCCTATGAAAACTAACCCAGAACAGTTCTCCAGCTGGGAGAGACAGAACAATTAATAACTGACCCAGAACAGTTTATCAGCTAGAGACACGAACATATTATAACTGAAACCCAGAACAGTTATCAAGCTAAGAGACAGGAACATTAATACACTGAACTCAGAAAAGTTCCTCAGCTAGAGACCAGAAGATAAATAATACTGAATCCAGAACAGTTATCAGCTAGAGACAGACTATGTAATAACTCGAACCCAGAACATTTATCAGCTTAGAGACAGAGAATTTAATAACTGAACCCAGAACATGGTATAGCTCATAACTATTTTACATTTGCCCCCCGCCCTCTACGCTTGCTGGCACTGCTCTTTTATTATCTATGCATAGTTCTTTTATTAGGTCTTACCTAACATGTAATAATTACCACTTAAATTACCCACCGGACTAAACCAGTACCCCCTGCTATATAGTCCTCCACATTGACTCTGTTACCGGTACCCCCTGTATATAGCCTCCACATTGACTCTGTACCGGTACCCGCTGTATATAGTCTCCACAATGACTCTGTACGCGGTACCCCTTAACTAGCCGCACATCTCTGATGAACCCTGTATTAGGGTAGCCAATCCCAATTCGGACTCTTGATACTGGTACGCGCTACGTTACTAACCCTAACCGTACCCTTATTATAGTTCTCCAACATTGAACTTTGTACCGGTTACCCCTGTATATAGCCTCCACAAATTAGACTCTGTAACGGTACCCAGCATCCTGTATATAGTCTCCGCCACCATGACTCTGTAACGAACCCGGTACCGTGTG
>NW_019945210.1:14775-20573 GCF_002910315.2 Salvelinus sp. IW2-2015
TAGTGTACACTCAGCATCAGAACAAGAGACAGAAGAGAGAGAGAGAGAGGTCTTACGTGGACAGCTGTTCATAGTGTACCACTCCATCAGACAGAGAGACAGAGAGAGAGAGAGACAGAGAGAGAGACAGACAGAGAACAGAGAGACAGAGAGACATAGAGAGAGGTCTTACGTGGACAGCTGTTCATAGTGTACCACTCCATACACTGTCCGAAGGGGAAGGAGGCTACGTAAGCATTGGAGTCCACACACTGCTTCATGTTGCTGCACCACATACACTCAGAGCTGCTGCTGGTACACTCAGCACACGTAGCCCGCATGGCGCAGGCCGTCCGACACTGCTTGGCACTGTGATTGGCTGACGAGACAGGAAGGAAGCATATATGTAATGTATCCTCACTCAGAGAGAATGGAAGGGGATTGGGAGACAACGATGAATAATGTATTGGATATCAATAACCTATTTACAAATTATCTACTGGGAATTATGCAGATATGCAAAACATTGACTTGGAGAGTGTGTCCATTTAGCTATTTTCACTAACGTCCCCATTTTTACAAAATGTTTCACATAAACCAGTGTGTGTGTGTGTGTGTGTGTGTGTGTGTGTGTGTATATGCGTGTGTGTGTGTATGTATGCACATGTGTGTGAATCTAACCTGCTCGTTCACACAAACTCCCGTTAACAGGGTTGATGCAGGTCTGGGCCTTAAGGCCGCTGGAAGCCGGCTCGGCTAGGTAACCACAGAAACCGGCATCGCTGGGTTCCCCCGGCAACCACTGGAGGGAGGTGTTAGTGAAGGGTGACATGTCTTCCCAGCACCAATAGGAGACGTTGATCTTCCTCAGCCCCACCCACGGTGTCACCAAGGCCTTGTACTGAAAAGACATTCAGAAACATGACTAATATTAGACAGTTATAGACACAAACCAAGATTCCATCCAACCATTTCAAGTGAATGAATTATCTGATGCATGAAAAAAGTCACAACACGGCTGATGGAAACATGAAATTCCGGTGCAATTTTATAAATGCTGAATTATTTTCATTCGACATGGTGGAATGAATGAAACCAAGATTGAACTCTTTGGCCTGAATGCCAAGCGTTACGTCTGGAGGAAACCTGGCACCATCCCTAAGGTGAAGCACGGTGGTGGCAGCATCATGCTGTGGGAATGTTTTTCAGCGGCAGGGACTGGGAGACTAGTCAGGATCGAGGGAAAGATGAACCAAGCAAAGTACAGAGAGATCCTTGATGGAAACCTGCTCCAGAGCGCTCAAGATCTCAGACAGGGGCGAAGGTTCACCTTCCAACAGGACAATGACAACGCAGGAGTGCCTTTGGGACAAGTCTCTGAATGTCCTTGAGTGGCCCAGCCAGAGCCTGAACTTGAATCCGATCGAATATCTCTGGAGAGACTTGAAAGTAGCTGTGCAGCGACACTCCCGATCTAACCTGACAGAGCTTGAGAGGATCTGCAGAGAAGAATGGGARAAACTCCCCAAAACACAGGTGTGCCAAGCTTGTAGCGTCATACCCAAGAAGACTTGAGGCTGTATTCGCTGCCAAAGGTGCTAATAACCTGCTTTCATTATGGGGTATTGTGATGTCATTATGGGGTATTGTGATGTCATTATGGGGTATTGTGATGTCATTATGGGGTATTGTGAGAGTTGATGAGGATTTTTTTCTTTTAATCCATTTTAGAATAAGGCTGTAACGTAACAAAATCTGGATAAAGTCAAGAGGGTCTGAATACTTTCTGAATGATGCATGATATGTTGTAATATATTGTAACAGATAGTGACACTTGCTATATACAGTACAGTCAAAGAGTTTGGACACACACCTTTTTTGGTTACTACATGATTCATGTGTTATTTCATAGTTTTGATGTCTCTACTATACAATGTAGAAAATAGTACAAATAAGAAAAACCCTTGAATGAATAGGGTGTGTCAACTATTTGACTGGTATATGTGTATATATTGCCACTATAGTTGACCTTTTCATATTGTTGTGACTATATTGCCACTATAGTGGACCATTTCATATGAATATGTTGTAATATATTCCATATAGTGACCTTCTATAATGTTGTAATATATTGCCACTATAGTGACGTCTGTTTACTATATGCATATAGTTGCCTTAATAGTATTGTTGATAGCTAACGTAGTAACCTTTTAATATATGTTGTAATTATTGTAACTATTAGTGACCCTTTCTATTATGTGTTTATGTGCCCATATACCTTTATATCATGCACTTGTATTAGTCATGAACCTCTTTTATATATGTGTAATTCGTATTGTAACTATAGTAACCTTTTTATATGATTTGTGTATAATATATTGTAACTATAGTGACCTCTTCATATATTAATGTTTGTAATATATTGTTAACTTATGAGGACCTTTACTACTATATGTTGTATATATTGTTAACTATAGAACCTTTCTATATATGTTGGTAAATATATTGTAACATATAGTAACCTTTCTATATATGTTTGATAAATATAGTTGTGTAAACTTATAGTACTCTTTCTACTAATCATGATATTTGCTCTTAGAACCTCTATATATTTGTAATTTGTACTATTAGGGATGCCATTGCTATTAACAGTTGGGATCAAGAGAACAGGTATTTGAGTACACTGCCGATTTTGCAGGGTTTTCCTACTGTAACTACAAAGCATGTGTAGGTCTGGTAATCTTTTATCATAGTACACTTCAACTATGAGACACGGAATCTAGAAACAAAAGATCTAAGAAAATCTCATTGTATGATTTTTAAGTAATTAATTTTGCGATATTTATTGCATTGTAATAGTAATATTGATACATCAGAAAAGAGAATTAAATATTTGGTACAGAACCTTTGTTTTGCAATTACAGAGATCATACGTTTTCCTGTAAGTTCTTGACTAAGGTTTGCCACACTGCCAGCAGGGTATTTTGGCCCACTCCTCCCTACAGATCTTACTCAGATCCTTCAGGTTTCGGGCTGTCGCTGGGCAATCGGACTTTCACTCCCCTCCAAAGATTTTTATTGGGTTCAGGTCTGGAGACTGGCTAGGCCACTCCAGGACCTTGAATGTTCTTACGGGCACCACTCCTTAGTTGCCATGGCTGTGTGCTTTGTGTCGTTGTCATGCTGGAAGACCCAGCCACGACCCATCTTCAATGTCTTACTGAGGGAAGGAGGTTGTTGGCCAAGATCTCGCGATACATGGCCCCATCCATCCTCCCTCAAACGTGCACAGTCGTCCTGTCCCCTTTGCAGAAAAGCATCCCCAAAGAATGATGTTTCCACCTCCATGCTTCACGGTTGGGATGGTTGTTCTTGGGGTTGTACTCACTACTTCTTCTTCCTCCAAACACAGGCGAGTGGAGTTTAGACCAAAAGCTCTATTTTTGTCCTATTCAGACCACATGACTTCTCCCATTCCCTCCTGCTGGATCATCCAGATGGTCATTGGCAAACTTCAGACAGGCCTGGAACATGCACTGGCTTAAGCAGGGGTAACCTTGCGTTGCCGTGCAGGATTTTAATCCATGACGGCGTAGGGGTGTTAACTAATGGTTTTCTTTTGAAGACTGTTGGTCCCAGCTCTCCTCAGGGTCATTGACCAGGTCCTGCCGTGTAGTTCTGGGCTGATCCCTCACCTTCCTCTGATCATTGATGCCCCAGAGGTGAAATTCATGGTAGCCCAGAAGCCGAGGATGATTGACCGTCATCTTGACTTCTTCCATTTTCTAATAATTTGCGCCAACAGTTGTTTCCTTCTCACAAGCTGCTTGCCATTATTGTCCTGTAGCCCATCCCAGCCTTGTGGCAGGCTCTACAATTTTATCCTGATGTTCCTTAGACAGCTTCTCTGGTCTTGGCCATTGTGGAGAGGTGTGGAATCTGTTTAGATTGAGTGTTGGGGACAGGGTGTTCTTTTATACGAGGTAACGAGTTCAAACAGGTGCAGTTAATACAGGTAATGAGTGGGAGAACAGGAGGCCTTCTTTAAAGAAAACTAACAGCGTTCGTGAGAGCCGGAATTCTTACTGGTTGGTAGGTGATCAAATACTTATGTCATGCAATAAAATGCAAATTAATTATTTAAAAATCATACAATGTGATTTTCTGGATTTTTGTTTTAGATTCCGTCTCTCACAGTTGAAGTGTACCTATGATAAAAATTACAGACCTCTACATGCTTTGTAAGTAGGAAAACCTGCAAAATCGGCAGTGTATCAAATACTTGTTCTCCCCACTGTATATGTTGTAATATGTTGTAACTATAGTGACCTTGCTATATATGTTGTAATATATTGTAACTATAGTGACCTTTCTATATATGTTGTAATATATTGTAACTATAGTGACCTTGCTCACCAGAACGTTCATGATCTGCAGCTCTTTAAGGACGAAGTCCACCTTCTTCTGATTGGTCAACGAGGCCAGGACGGCGCTGTGACCCCGACAGGTCAGCTTGGCGTTGTCGTACGAGTCCTTTGCTGTGATGAACTTCAGACACGAGTTACCCACCAGGTGCCAACTCTCACCACAAATATTCTCTGTAGGGAGAAAGATACATTATGATATATTATAAAGAGAGATAGATGTCTATAGAAAGAAATGTTCTCTGCAAGAAGACCGTTAAAAAGATACCTTGGGGTTTGTCAATGAGACCCTTTATCTACTTCCCCAGAGTCAGATGAACTCGTGGATACCATGTTTATGTCTCTGTGTCCAGTATGAAGGAAGCTACAAGTAGTTTTGCGAGCCAATGCTAACTAGCGTTAGCGCAATGACTGGAAGTCTATGGGTATCTACTAGCATGACTATGGGGAAGTAGATTAAGGCCCTCATAGCCAACATCCCAAAGTATCCCTTTAAAACATCTAACACCAATTTATCAGAGCAACATACAAATCTGTAATGTTTTTTGTTGATCAGTCCTTTTCTATGGTACAGAGCCTTCAGAAAGTATTCATACCCCTTGACTTAGTCCACATTCTGTTGTTACAGACTGAATTCAAAATGGATTAAATAAATACAAAAGCTCATCCATCTACACAGAGTACCCCATAATGACAAAGTGAAAACATGTTTTTAGAAATGTTTGCACATTTATTGAAATCGAAATATCCAATTTACATCAGTATTCAAACCCCTGAGTAAATACTTTGTAAAATCACCTTTGGTGGCGATTACAGCTGTGAGTCTGAGTATATATTTGCCCATTATTCTTTTTTAAATTCTTCAAGCTCTGTCAAGTAGAATGTTGATCATTGCTAGACCGACATTTTCAAGTCTTGCCATTGATTTTCTTCTTCCAGAGTATACAGTAGTATACAGTAGTATACAGGAAAGGTTTTGCATTACCAGGTAGAGAGCTGTACTTCTGGTTTCTTACCAGGTAGAGAGCTGTACTTCTGGTTTCTTACCAGGTAGAGAGCTGTACTTCTGGTTTCTGGTTTCTTACCAGGTAGAGAGCTGTACTTCTGGTTTCTGGGTTCTTACCAGGTAGAGAGCTGTACTTCTGGTTTCTTACCAGGTAGAGAGCTGTACTTCTGGTTTCTGGGTTCTTACCAGTTGCTTTCTAGGTTACCAGGTAAGCATATACACTTTTGTTTTTTTGGGTTCTCACCTGGTAGAGCGATACACTCCTGGGTTCTCACCTGGTAGAGCGATACACTCCTGGTTTCTCACCTGGTAGAGCGATACACTTCTGGTTTCTCACCTGGTAGAGCGATACACTTCTGGTTTCTCACCTGGTAGAGCGATACACTTCT
>NW_019945210.1:22263-32095 GCF_002910315.2 Salvelinus sp. IW2-2015
GGTTTCTCTTCACCTGGGATAGCGCGGATGGATCAAGCTGTGGTGTTGTGGAGTTGCTCATCTGGTGAGATGGAGTTAGATGGGTTGGTTCTAGCCTGGTCCCAGATCTGGTTGAAGTTGGTTCTAGCCTGGTCCCAGATCTGGTTGAAGTTGGTTCTAGCCTGGTCCCAGATCTGGTTGTGTATCTTGCCAACTCCTATGGTCATTGCGTGAAATATGTGACCCGTTTCAGGAAACCAGGCATCTGTCGCGAGTCCCTACTTCACAGGAGCGCCATTTGAACCTAAACTTTATTTTTTACATTTACATTTACATTTAAGTCATTTAGCAGAYGCTCTTATCCAGAGCGACTTACAAATTGGAAWGTTCATACATATTCATCCTGGTCCCCCCGTGGGGAATGAACCCACAACCCTGGCGTTGCAAGCGCCATGCTCTACCAACTGAGCCACACGGGACCACATTTTTAATCAAAATATGTTGTTTGGCAGAAATGCCTTCTGGAACATGTGAACTTTCATGTGCCTTAATAACAAAAATTGTATGCCATCTGTTAATACGAATACAATTGTCAAATTATGAGCCAAGGTTGTTTAGCCATTGAAAAAGTTAGCAACTTTCCAGCTAGCTATGATTGGCTGAGATAATGAGTGGGCTGGACATGCCAAGACATGAGTTCTGCACAGTTCTGTCTATTATAGGAGCTGGTCAGTATGTGCAGGTAATCCTGTCTAACGCGGCTTTTTATAAAGATATCACGTAGTAGAACTGAATAAGTGTTGCTCTCCACTTTCTGGAGGACCGAGTTTTGAAATCAGTGGAATAAGAGTACGATAGCTAAGGAGATGGAGACAATTCTGGCATTTGATTGCAAATATGCAGACGGAGACGAAAAGAGAACACGGGTCCGGATTACATCTTCGGGCAACCATGGCAACCCGTGACAGAGACGGAGAAGTGTCCAACCGTGTATACGGGTAATAGAGTCTAGCTAGCTACATTTTCAGATATTACACGTTTCTAATTTTGTCAGAAATTCATTTTAATTTTAAGTTACAGTGCACTGTTAGAGAAAGGGGGATTCCTAGTCAGTTGTACAACTGAATGCATTCAAATTAAATGTGTCTTCCACGTTTAACCCCTCCAACCCCTCTGAATCAAAGAGGTGCGGGGGGCTGCCATAAACGACATCCACGGCTTCGGCGCCTGGGGAAAGGGCCTTGCTCAGGGGCAGAACGACAGATTTTTACCTTGTCTGCTCAGGGATTCGATCCGGCAACCTTTCGGTTACTGGCCCAATGCTCTAACCACTAGGCTACCTGCTGCCCAGCTAACTAGCGAGCTAACGTTAGCTGGCTGGCCAGCTAGCTAACGTTACGTGTTTGATCTGTGTAGTAATATTATTTGTATCCCAGAGCCATTTGTATTACTAGTTATAGCCTAATGTTAGTTAGCTAACATAGAACCTGGTTGGTTAGCTACCTGCAGATTCATACAGTGTAGTAACATCATGAGTTGGGATTATGGTTCATTGTTTAGCTAGCTAGCTACATGTCTAAACAAAAGACTCCACTATGCAAGTAACCATTTCAATAGAATGTTSATGATGTCACTGCGACAACTGTCGATAGACATAGCTGGTAAATTCTCTCTGGCTATCTACTCTGATTTCAGAGCACTCTCGTCTAAATGTGGCAGAGAGTAGAATAACTGACGGATTTAACAACGCTCAACACCCGTTGAATACGGCCAGTGTCAGTAGAAGTTGGCAAAAAAGGCGTAATTAAATTGTTGCGCAGCACAGTTGCGGTCACCAACGCTCTGATAACATGAAAACAGCCTAACCAGCTCTGCTAGGGAGAGTAATATGGTCAGAGTGAGCTGTTCTCTCATTTGTGTCTGGAAGTAGCTAGCAGCTAGCCAACGTTAGCCAGTTAGCTTGGGTGCTTGACTGCCGTTGTGAGGKCAGAACGYTCGGATCAACCCTACTCTTCAACCAGAGCGTCCAGTGCGCTCCCCCCGAGAGCCAAACGCTCTGAGCACACTCTGGCACTCCAGATTAAATTTACGAACACACTTGTAGTATAAACCAGCCTTAAGTCTTGACATCTTTGGTTGTTTAGTACATRGCCTCACAGGTGAATCCTTAAAGAGATGGGTGGGGCTAAAGCTTAAGACGGTATAAATAATGCTGAACGGGTGKAGACAAAGAAGAGCTCTCCAGTAGTAGTACCAAAACATTCAAGGGACATTTTCTCAAAAGYGAGKTTACAAGYTTATCAGCTTTCAAAGCARAATGACTTTCCCATTGTTCCTCACCTGCAGTGTCTGATAAACCATTCTGWAGCTCTGAGTCTCTGCTTTTATCCWWTGTAWRAAACACCATTTCACATGTTGATACATAAGACCGAATCGAGCCGGTTGGTCACATATGTGGAACTAGTCTAGTGGTTAGATAGACAGGTCACCTACATGTTCTGGTTCCACAGGAGGCCAGGGTGGTCTGCTCGTCCAGGGGTCCAGGGTTCGAGTCCCAGGGCAGGCAGGACCCCAGGTTAGCATTCCAAACGCAGTGAACCCCCGGCCAGGCCGCTATACAGGCGGCAGCGCTGGGGGCGCTGAAGCAGCTGGCTGGCGTGTAGATCAGGACATCACTCAACAACAGACTGTTGAACCCCCCAAACACATACATCACACTGTAGGGGGGAGGGAGGGAGGGAGGGAGTGGGGGGAGGTGGAAAGAAAAGACACATGAAAGAAAGTACAGTAAGCTTATTCCCTAGACAGAGTTCCTTCCCTAGACAGAGTTCCTTCCCTAGACAGAGTTCCTTCCCTAGACAGAGTTCCTTCCCTAGACAGAGTTCCCTACCTAGACAGAGCTCCTTCCCTAGACAGAGTTCCTTCCCTAGACAGAGTTCCTTCCCTAGACAGAGCTCCTTCCCTAGACAGAGCTCCTCCCTGACAGAGTTTCCTTCCCGTAGACAGAGTTCCTTCCCTAGACAAGGAGCCTTATTCCCTAAGACAGCAGCTCCTTTCCCCTAGACGGGAGTTCCTTCCCTAGATCAGAAGTTCCTTCCCTAGACAGAGTTCTCCTTCCTAGAACAGAGTTCTTCCCTACACCCAGAGCTCCTTCCTAGACATAGAGGCTCCTTCCTAGACAAGAGTTTCCTGTCCCTAACAGAGCTCCTCCCTAGACTAGAGCTGCGCTTCCCTAGAGACCCTCAACGAGCTCCTCTCGATCCTCTAGACAGATTCCTTTCCTAGACCAGAGTTCTTCCAGCAGAGTTCCTTTCCTAGACAGAGTTCCTCCCTAGACAGAGTTGCCTTCCCTAGACAGAGCTCCTTCCCCTAGACAGAGCTCCTTCCCTACGGACAGAGCTCCTCCCTAGACAGAGCTCCTTCCTAGACAGAAGCTCCTCTTCCTAGACAGAGTCTTCCCTAAGACAGAGTTCCTTCCCTAGACAGAGTTCCTTCCCTAAGACAGAGTTCCCCCCCCCCAACCTGTATTTTGGATGTGATATGTTTTCTACAACTGTACCGTATTCAGATTCGATTCAACGTTAGATGGAGTATTTTGCTGTTTTGCTTCCAGAGCCACTTCGCCTCTAAAACGACAATGTCAGGTCCTTGGACTATTAAGGTTAGATGCTGGGCTCCAATAGTCCATTACTGGGCTAGGGACCCTGAAGCAAACCTGTACCTGTCATCTGTAGATCGGCCGTGGTGTCGAACCGGTTGGACATCGTGGTGGAAGGTCTGGTCTGGACAGCACGACCACTCAATCACATGCGTGTTTAGAGAGAGAAGACATGTTTACATTGAACAAGGTTTCTACATCCGATTTGTTGTTTACATGATGCTGACCAGCAATGTGTTTACAGTTAAGACTGGGTTAGATGGGGTTAGGGTTTAGGTTGTCAGGGTTTTAGGAATGTGTTAGGGTTAGGAATGTGTCAGGGTTAAGAATGCGTTAGAGTTAGACTGGGTTAGACTGGTGTTACGACTGGGTTAGACTGGGTTAGGGTTAGGAATGTTACAGGGTTAGACTGCGTTAGGTTAGACTGCGTGAGGAGGGTTAGAACGTGTGAGGGTTAGACAGTGTGAGGGTAGACAGTGTGAGGGTTAGACAGTGTGAGGGTTAGACAGTGTGAGGGGTTAGACAGTGTGAGGGTTAGACAGTGTGAGGGTTAGACAGTGTGAGGGTTGATGCGTGAGGAGGGTTAGACAGTGTGAAGGGTTAGACAGTGTGAGGGTTAGACAGTGTGAGAGGGTTAAGACAGTGTGAGGGTTAGACAGTGTGAGGGGTAGACAGTGTGAGGGTTTAGACAGTGTGAGGGGTTAGATCAGTGTGAGGAGGTTAGACAGTGTGAAGGGGTTAGACGGTGAGGGGGGTTAGACAGTGTGAGGGTTAGACAGTGTGAGGGTTAGACAGTGTGGAGGGTTAGACAGTGGTGAGGGTTAGATGTGAGGTAGACAGTGTGAGGTTAGACAGTGTGAGGGTTAGACAGTGTGAGGTTAGAACGTGTGAGGGTTAGACAGTCTGTGAGGTTAGACAGTGTTGAGGTTAGACAGTGTGAGGGTTAGACTGTGTGAGGTTAGACAGTGTGGAGGTTAGAGCTGTTTGCCACACTGCCCGTCTGGCTGCATCAATGGCCCGGTCTAGCTGCCACCAGCCCACCAATGTCCCCTGCAGATGTTCAGGTATTCTGACTGGCAGACTATATTGTCACTATGAATGGTGGCTAGAGCAACACTGAAGCATGCATGAGAGCACACAGCTTGTTCCAGACGACTGTGTAATCACGCTCTCTCCGTAGGCCGGATGTGAGTAAGACTTTTAAAACTGGACAAAAAGAAACTACCTATGTGAGAATGCTGTTCATGTGACTACAGTCAGCGTTCAACACCATAGTGCCCTCAAAGTCATCACTAAGCTAAATGTCCCTGGGACTGAACACTCCTCTGCAACTGGATCCTGACTTTCTGATGGGCTGCCCCAGGTGGTGAGGGTAGGTAAACAAACAATCTGCCACGCACGATCCTCAACACCCTCAGGGGTGCGTGCTTAGTCCTCTCCTGTACTTCCCTGTTCACCCACGACTGCAAGGCCAGCACAACTCCAACACCACTCAATTAGTTTGCCGACGACACGGTGGTAGGCCTTGATCACCGACAACGACGAGACAGCCTATAGGAAGAGGTCAGAGACCTGGCCAACTCTCCCCAAACGTGATCAAGACAAAGGAGATGATCATGGACTTAACAGGAAAGGAGCACTGAGCAGGTCCCCATTCTCATCGACGTGGCTGTAGTGGGAGCAGTCGAGAACATCAAGATCCTTGGGTGTGTTTGACCATGATAGTTTGTTGGTAATGTGGACACCAAAGGATCTTGATGTTCTCGACCTGCTCCACTACAGCCCACGTCGATGAGAATGGGGACCTGCTCAGTGCTCCTTTTTCCTGTAGTCCATGATCATCTCCTTTTGTCTTGATCACGTTTTGGGGAGAGGTTGGGCCAGGTCTCTGACCTCTTTCCTATAGGCTGTCTCGTCGTTGTCGGTGATCAGGCCTACCACCGTTGTCGTCGGCAACTTAATGATGGTGTTGGAGTTGTTGCCTGGCCTTGCAGTCGTGGGTGAACAGGGAGTTACAGGAGAGACTAAGCACGCACCCCTGAGGGTGTTGAGGATCGGCGTGGCAGATGTGTTGTTACTACCCTCACACTGGGGGCAGCCCATCAGAAAGTCCAGATCCAGTTGCAGAGGGAAGGTGTTCAGTCCCAGGGACTTTATGCTTAGTGATGAGCTTTGAGGCACTATGGTGTTGAACGCTGAGCTGTAGTCAAATGAACAGCATTCTCACATAGGTGTTCTTTTTGTCAGGTTAAAAAGTCTTACTCACATCGGCTACGGAAGAGCGTGATTACACAGTCGTCTGAACAGCTGGGTGCTCTCATGCCATGCTTCAGTGTTGCTCTAGCCACCATTCATAGTGACAAATATAGTCTGCCAGTCAGAGAATACCTGAACATCTGCAGGGACATGGGTGGGCTGGTGGCAGCTAGACCGGGCCATTGAATGGCAGCCAGACGCGGCCAGGATGGCACATCAGTCTAACCCTCACACTGTCTAACCCCTCACAACCAGTCTACCCTCACACCTGTCTAACCCCTCACACTGTCTAACCCTCACACCTGTCTAACCCTCACACTGTGCTAAAACCTCACACTGTCTAACCATCACACTGTCTAACCCTCACACTGTCTAACCCTCACACTGTCTAACCCTCACACTGTCTACCAACACCCACACTTCTGTCAACCCTTCACACACTGTCTAACCTCCCTGTCTAACCCTCCTCAACGCCAATGTCTAACCCTCACACTGTCTAACTCCTCACACGTCTAACCTCACACTGTCTAAACCCTCACACTTGGGTCTAACCCTCACACTGTTAACCCTCAACAACTTCACTCACACTGTCTAACCCTCACACTGTTCTAACCCTCAACTGTCTACCTCCCACCGCAGTCTAACCCTCACACTGTCTAACCCTCACACTGTCTAACCCGTCAACTGTCTAACCCTCAACACTGTCTAACCCTAACCCCTAACCCTCACACTGTCTAACCCTCCTACACTGTCTAAACCCTCACACTGTCGTAACCCTCCTCACGCAGTCCTAACCTTAACGCAGTCTAACCCTGATACATCTAACCCTAACCAGTCTAACCCAGTCTAACCCAGTCTAAAACAGTCTAACTCTAACCAGTCCTAACCCCTGACACATCCTAAACCCTAACACATCCCTAACCCTGACACAATCCTAACCACTAAACCCAGTCTAACCAGTCAACTGTAACACATTGGCTGGTCAGATCATGTAACAAACAAACGGATGTAGAAAACTTGTCAATGTAAACATGTCTCTCTCTCTAAACAGCATGTGATGAGTGGTCAGTGCTGTCCAGACAAGACCTCCACCACGATGTCAACCGTTCGGACACACGGCCGTCTACAGTGACAGGTACAGGTCTGCTTAAGGGTCCCTAGCCAGTAATGGACTATTGGAGCCCAGCAATTACACCTTATAGTCCAAGGACCTGACATGTTCTGTTTAGCAGGCGAAGTGGCTCTGGAAGCCAAAACAGCCACAATACTCCATCTAAACGGTGAATCGAATCTGAAATTACGGTACAGTTGTAAACATATCACATCAAAATACAGGTGGGGGGGGGGAACTCTGTCTAGGGAAGGAACTCTGTCTAGGGAAGAACTCTGTCTAGGGAAGGAACTCTGTCTAGGGAAGGAGCTCTGGTCTAGGGAAAGGAGCTCTGTCTAGGGAAGGAGCTCTGTCTAGGGAAGGAGCTCTGTCTAGGGAAGGAGCTCTGTCTAGGGAAGGAACTCTGTCTAGGGAAGGAACTCTGTCTAGGAAAGGAACTCTGTCTAGGGAAGGAACTCTGTCCTAGGGAAGGAACCTGTCGCTAGGAAGGAGGCTCTGTCTAGGGAAGGAGCTCTGTTCTAGGGAAGGAGCTCTGTTCTGTCCTAGGGAAGGAGCTCTGTCTAGGGAAGGAGCTCTGTCTAGGGAAGGAACTCTGTCTAGGGAAGGAACTCTGTCTAGGGAAGGAACTCTGTCTAAGGGAAGGAACTCTGTCTAGGGAAAAGGAGCCTTGGTCTGGGAAAAGCTCTGTCTAGGGAAGGGACCCTGTCAGAAGGAACTCTGTCCTAGGGAAGGAAGCTCTGTCTAGGGAAGGAGCTCTGTCTAGGGAAGGAGCTCTGCAGGGAAGGAACTCTGTCTAGGGAAAGGAGCCTCCTGTCTAGGGAGGAACTCTGTCTAGGGAAGGAACTCTGTCTAGAGAAGGAGCTCTGTCTAGGTAGGGAACCTCTGGTCTAGGGAAAGGAACCGCTGTCTAGGGAAGGAACTCTGTCTAGGGAAGGAACTCTGTCTTAGGGAAAGGAACTCTGTCTAGGGAATAAAGCTTCTGTACTTTCTTTCATGTGTCTTTTCTTTCCACCTCCCCCCACTCCCTCCGTCCTCCCTCCCCCCTACAGTGTGATGTTATGTGTTTGGGGGTTCAACAGTCTGTTGTTGAGTGATGTCCTGATCTACACGCCAAGCCAGCTGCTTCAAGCCGCCCCAGCGCTGCCGCCTGTATAGCGGCCTGGCCGGGGGTTCATGCGTTTGGAATGCTAACCTGGGTCCTGCCTGCCCATGGGACTCGAACCCTGGACCCCTGGACGAGCAGAACCACCCTGGCCTCCTGTGGAACCAGAACATGTAGTGACCTGTCTTCTAACCACTAGACTAGTTCCACATATGTGACCAACCGGCCTCGGATTCGGTCCTTATGTATCAACATGTGAAATGGTGGTTTTTTAACATAGATAAAGCAGAGACTCAGAGCTTCAAGAATGGTTATCCAGACACTGCAGGGAGGAACAAGGGAAGTCAATTCTCGCTTGGAAAGCTGAATAAACTTGTAACTCACTTTTGGAAACATGTGCCCCTTGAATGTTTGGTACTACTACTGAGAGCTCTTCTTTCGTCTCACACCGTCAGGCATTATTTTATACGGTCTTTAAGCTTTTAGCCCCACCCATCTCATTTAAGGATTCACCTGTGAGGCCAATGTACTAAACGAACAAGATATGTCAAGACTTAAGGCTGGTTATATAACAAAGTGTGGTTTCGTAAATTTGATCGGAGTGCCAGAGTGGTCAGAGCGTTTGGCTTCTCGGGGGAGCGCACTGGAACCTCTGGTTGAAGAGTAGGGGTTGATCCGAAGCGTTCTGCCCTCACAACGGCAAGTCAAGCAACCCAGCTAACTGGCTAACGTTGGTAGCTGCTAGCTACTTTCCAGAACAAAATGAGAGAACAGCTCACTCTGACCAAATAGTTACTCTCCCCTAGCAGAAGCTGGTTAGGCTGGTTTTTCATGTTAGCTAAGAGCGTTGGTGACTGCAACTGGTGCTGCTGGCAAACAATTTTTATAATTACGGCTTTTTTTGTCATAACATTACTGACATTGGCCATTATTCACGGGTGGGTGAGCCGTTGTTAAATTCCGTCAGTTATTCTTGCTCTCTGGCACACTCAGACGAGAGTGCTCTTGAATCAGAGTAGATAGCCAGAGAGAATTTACAAGCTATGTCTATCAGACAGTTCGTGCAGTGAAACAATGAACATTCTATTGGAAATGGGTTACTTGCAGTAGTGAGTCCCTTTTGTTTAGACATGTAGCTAGCTAAGCTAAACATGAACCATAATCCCAACTCGTAACGGGAATACACTGTATGAATCAGCAGTTAGCTAAGCTCAACCAAGGTTCAATGTTGCTAACTAGCATTAGGCTATAATAGCAATACAAATGGCTCTGGGATACAAATAATTGATTAACTAACACAGATGCAAACCACGTAAACGTTAGCTAGCTGGCCAGCCAGCCTTTAACCGTTAGCCCCCTTTAAAGCTAACCCAGCCCCCCCCAGCTTTTATGGCAGCCCCCCCGGCACCTCTGATTCAAGAGGGGTTTGGGTTAAAACGTGGAAGACACATTTAAATTTGAGGCATTCAGTTGTACAACTGACAGGAAATCCCCTGTTCTCTAAGACAGTGCATCTTTAACTTAAAACTAATGACTTTCTGGGACAAAATTAGAAACGTGTAAATATCTGAAAATGTAGCTAGTAGACTCTCTTACCCGTATAACACGGTTGGACATTCTCCTCTCTGTCACGGGTTGCCAATGGTTGCCTTTTAGTTGTTGAAGATAGTATCCGGAGCCGGTTGGTTCTCTTTTCGTCTCCGGTCTGCATATTTGCAATCAATGC
>NW_019945210.1:32120-38369 GCF_002910315.2 Salvelinus sp. IW2-2015
ATGTGTGGATTGATTCTGAATATGTTCGTGATCTAGGAACGCCAGCAGCGGGGTGTAGGCATAATCAGCGCACGACACGAGAGCTCTCGTCGTTCCAGTTAGTTAGTTAGCTGTATTATGCAGAGACTACATGCAGACGGGACATTTTCGGGGCAGTATAAGTCGGAGGCGTTTTTGTTTGGACATAGCTAAAGCTCTTTGTTGGGTAGGTTTCTCCTCAGACAGCTAGAGTTTGGAAACTCGATACGGTTCTGGGACCCATTCCTGGTCGAGCACGAATCCACCCTTTTTGCAGGTGTTTGGACTGATAACCTGTGCGAAACATCAGAAATTGTTAGGTGACTTCCTCTGTCGGGATGCTAAGCTTAGAACTAGCGACTAGTTTTCGCACATATTGTGAGAATCCGAGGCTTCCTTGGTCAGATTCCGTGTGAGTTCTCTCCTTCTCTTATGTATCAACATGTGAAACATCTGCTTTCCATTGGTTTTGAAAACCATTTCACATGTTGATACATAGGAACCGAATGAGCCGGTTGGTCACAATCATTGTGGAACTAAGTCTAGTTGGTTAATAGACAGGTCAACCTACATGTTTCTGGTTCCCACAGGAGGCCAGGGTGTCTGCTCGTCCCAGGGGTCCAGTTTGAGTCCCAAGGGCAGGCCAGGAAACCCCCAGGTAGCATTCAAACGCAGTGAACCCCCGGCCAGGCCGCTATTAACGGGGCAGGCTGGGGGGCTGAGCCAGCGGCTGGCGTGTAAGATCAGGACATCCTCAACAACTGTTGAAACCCCCCAAACACATACATCACATGTAGGGGGAGGGAGGGAGGGAGGGAGGGTGGGGGGAGGTGGAGAAGAAAAGACACATGAAGAGAAGTAACAGTAAAGCTTTATTCCTAGCAGAGTCCCTAAAATTCCCTAAGAAGAGTTCTCTCTAGACAGAGTTCCTTCGAACACGAGTTCCCTAGACAGCAGTTCACGACAGAGTCTAGACGAGTCTCTACATCCCTAGACAGAGTTCCTCCCTAGACAGCAGTTCCTTCCCTCTAGACAAGTCTCCCTCCCTAGACAGAGTTCCTTCCCTAGACAGAGCTTCCCTCCCTAGACAGATCCCCCAAGAGTTCTCCTTCCCGTAGACAGAGTTCCTTCCCTAGACCAAGAGCTCCTTCCCTAAGACAGCAGCTCCTTCCCCTAGACGGAGTCCTCCTAGACAGAGTTCCTTCCCTAGGAAGAGTCTCTTCCTAGACAGGCTCCTTCCCTACACAGAGCTCCTTCCCTAGACCATAAGGCTCCTTCCTAGACAGAGTTCCCTGCAGATCCCTAGACAGAGCTCCTTCCCTAGATGGGAGAGTCCTCTTCCCTTAGACAGAGTTCCTTCCCCTAGACAGAGTTCCTTTCCTAGACCGATTCTTCCAGAAAGATTCCTTTCCCTAGACAGTCCCTAGACAGAGTGCCTCCCTGCACCCTTCCTAGACAGAGCTCCTCTCCCCTAGAACAGAGTCCCTTCCCTAGAAGAGCTCTTCCTCCTAGACAGAGTTTCTCCAGACTTCCCTACTAGACAGAGTTCCTCCCTAGACAGAGGTTCCTTCCCTAGACAGAGCTTCCTTCCCTAGACAGAGTTCCTTCCCTAGACAGAGTTCCTTCCTAGACGAGTTCCTTCTAGACAGAGTTCCTTCCTAGACAGAGTTCCTTCCCTAGACAGAGTCCTTCCTAGACAGAGTCCTCCTAGACAGAGTCCTCCCTAGAAGAGTCCTTTCCCTAGACAGCGTTCTTCCTAGACAGAGCTCTTCCCTAGACGAGTTCCTTCCCTAGACAGAGCTCCTTCCTAGACAGACTCCCTAGAAGAGTTCTCCCATAATTCAGATTCGATTCACGTTAGATGGAGTATTTGCTGTTTTGGCTTCCAGAGCCACTCGCCTCTAAACAGAACATGTCAGGTCCTTGGACTATAAGGTGTAATGCTGGGCTCCAATAGTCCATTACTGGGCTAGGGACCCTGGAACCAAAGTACCTGTCACTGTAGACCCCGTGTGTCGAACCGGTTGACATCGTGGGTGGAGGTCTGGTCTGGACAGCACTGACCACTCAATCACATGCTGTTTAGAGAGAGAGACAGTTTTACATTGACAAGTTTTCTACATCGTTTTTTTTGTTACATGTCTGACCAGCAATGTGTTACAGTTAAGACTGGGTTTAGCGATGGGTTAGGGTTAGTTAACTGGCGTTAGATTTTTAGCGGGTTACGACTGGGTTAGACTGGGTTAGGGTTAGACATGGGTTAGACTGCGTTGTAGACTGCTGAGGGTTAGAAGTGTGGGTTTAGACAGTGTGAGTCAGTAGGGTTAGGACAGTGTGAGGTTCAGACGGTGTTAAGGGGTTAGACAGTGTAGGGTTAGACGTGGAGGGTTAGACGTGTAGGGTTGATGGTTGAGGACTGCGTTAGACTGGTGTAGGGTTAGACAGTGTAGGGTTAGACAGTGGAAGGTTAAGAAGGTGAGGTTAGACTGTTAGGGGTCAGACTGAGTTAGGGTTTAGACGTGGGGGTAGATCATGTGGGTTACGACAGTTAGAAGGGGTTAGACTGGTTAGGCGGGTTAGGATTTGCGTTTAGTGGGTTTGATGGGTTAGGGTTAGACTGGGTTAGGGTTAGACTGGGTTTCAGGGTTAGACTGGGTTAGAGTTTAGACTTGGTTAGAGTTAGACTGGGTTGAGTTAGACTGGGTTTAGGGTTAGACTAGGTGAG
Source organism: Salvelinus sp. IW2-2015 (assembly GCF_002910315.2). Classification (NCBI taxonomy): domain Eukaryota; kingdom Metazoa; phylum Chordata; class Actinopteri; order Salmoniformes; family Salmonidae; genus Salvelinus; species Salvelinus sp. IW2-2015. The sequence goes on from NW_019945210.1 coordinate 34,864, forward strand.
GGTTAGACTGTGTGAGGAGGGTTAGACTTGTGTGAGGAGGGTTAGACTGTGTGAAGGGGTTAAGACAGTGTGAAGAGGTTAGACAGTGTGAAGAGGTTACGTGTGGAGGAACGGGTTAGACAGTGGGAGGAAGGTTATGCAGTTGGTGAGTAGGGTTTAGGACAGGTGGGGGGTGGGGGGGGAAGGGGAGGGGTTTTTAGAAAGTTGGGGGGGTTTGGGATTGGGGGGTTAGAAGTGTAGCAGTTGAGGAGTTGTAACACGTGTGTAGGAGGGTTAGACAGTGTGAGGAGGGTTAGACTCAGTGTGGGAGGTTGATTGGAGGAGGTTAGACAGTGTGATGGAGGGTTAACAGCTGTGAGGAGGGTTAGACAGTGTGAGGAGGGTTAGACAGTGGTGAGGAGGGTTAGACAGTGTGAGGAGGGTTAGACAGTGTGGAGGGTAGACAGTGGAGGAGGGTTAGACAGTGGTGAGGAGGGTTAAGGACAGTGTGAGGGGTTAGAACAGTGTGAGGGTTGACTGTGGAATTTAGAATGTGTTGAGGGTTAGACTTGTGTGGTTTTTTGGTGGGGGAATGGGGTTAGACTTGTGGTAGATGTGGAGTTAACTGTGTGAGGGTTAGACTGTGTGAGTTATGACTGGGGAGTTTAGACTGTGTGAGGTTAGACTGTGTGCCTCACTGGCCCGGTCTAGCTGCCACCAGCCCACCAATGTCCCCTGCAGATGTTCAGGTATTCTCTGACTGGCAGACTATATTGTCACTATGAATGGTGGCTAGAGCAACACTGAAGCATGCATGAGAGCACCAGCTGTTCCAGACGACTGTGTAATCACGCTCTCCGTAGCCGATGTGAGTAAGACTTTTAAACCTGGACAAAAAGAACACCTACGTGAGAATGCTGTTCATTGACTACAGCTCAGCATTCGACACCATAGTGCCCTCAAAGCTCATCACTAAGATAAAGTCTGAACACCTCCCTCTGCAACTGGATCCTGGACTTTCTGATGGGCTGTCCCCAGGTGGTGGCAACAACACATCTACTACACTGATCCTCAACACGGGGGCCCTCAGGGGTGCGTGCTTAGTCCTCTCCTGTACTCCCTGTTCACCCACGACTGCATGGCCAGGCACAACTCCAACACCATCATTCTCTACACCTAACCCTAACCCTAACGACAACGGTGGTAGGCCTGATCACCGACAACGACGAGACAGCCTATAGGAAAGAGGTCAGAGACCTGGCCAACCTCTCCCCAAACGTGATCAAGACAAAAGGATATGATCGTGGACTACAGGAAAAAGGAGCACTGAGCACGCCCCCATTCTCATCGATGGGGCTGTAGTGGAGCAGGTTGAGAACATCAAGATCCTTGGTGTCCACATTACCAACAAACTATCATGGTCCAAACACACCAAGACAGTCTTAAAGAGGGCTCAACAATGCATATTCCCCCTCAGGAGATGGAAAAGATTTGGCATGGGTCCTCAGATCCTCAAAAAGTTCTACAGCTGCACCATCTAGAGCATCCTGATTTGGTTGCATCACTGCCTGGTATGGCAACTTTGCTCGGCATCTCGACCGAAGGCCTACGAGGGTAGTGCGTAGGCCAGTATCACTGGTGCCACCTTCCTGCCATCCAGGACCTTATACAGGCGGTGTCAGAGAAATGACCAGAAATTGTCTAAAGACTCCAGTCACCCAAGTCCTAGATGTTCTTTTTGGCTAACCGCAGGCGGCAAGAGGTACCAGTCTAGTTCAATCTTTATTATTGATTTCAGGACAAGACGGAATCAGTCTCTGCTGTTGTTTTAATGAACTAACACCTTTAGCAATGAATGTGGTGTTTCTGAGAGGTTTATTTGGTATAAAATGCCATATGAATCTGTCACTGCCCAGGATGGTAGACATAAAGTCTGTGTTGTTATGTTTGTAAGTGGGTTTATTACATTATTGCTTTATGAGGCTGTCAAAGTCCCCTGGTTGTATGTTCTGCGGCCGCTCATCTTGTAATGAAGGATTTATTGAGGTGGTTTATAACAAGGTTGTCACGTACCCAGGTCATAGGCCATGAAGTCCGAGGAGAAGCACTTGGCTCCGTGGCTCATGGACGTGTCGTTGTGAGTGTTCCCTCCAAACACCAGCATGGTTCCGCTAACGATGACCGCCGTGTGGAGGTACCGGAAGAACCCGCTGTCCTTTAGAACCGTCCTGGAAACACACAGAACCATTGAGAACATCAGCAGGAGAACAGATACAATGTGTCCCCGAAATGGCCCCCTATTCTCTATGGGCCCTGGACAAACCTAGTGCACTATATAGGGAATAGGACCCCCTATTCTCTATGGGCCCTGGACAAACCTAGTGCACTATATTAGGGAATAGGACACCCCTATTCTCTATGGGCCCTGGACAAACCTAGTGCACTATATAGGGAATAGGACACTATATATGGGACATAGGACCCCCTATTCTCTATGGGCCCTGGACAAACCTAGTGCACTATATAGGGAATAGGACACCCTATTCTCTATGGCCCTGGACAAACCTAGTGCACTATATAGGGAATAGGACCCCTATTCTCTATGGCCCTGGACAAACCTAGTGCACTATATAGGGAATACCCCCCTATTCTCTTATGGGCCCTGGACAAACCTAGTGCACTATATAGGGAATAGGACACCCTATTCTCTATGGGCCCTGGACAACCTAGTGCACTATATAGGGAATAGGACACCCTATTCTCTATGGGCCCTGGACAAACCTAGTGCACTATATAGGGAATAGGACCCCTATTCTCTATGGGCCCTGGACAAACCTAGTGCACTATATAGGGAATAGGACACCCTATTCTCTTGGGCCCTGGACAAACCTAGTGCACTATATAGGGAATAGGACCCCTATTCTCTATGGCCCTGGACAAACCTAGTGCACTATATGGGAATAGGACCCCTATTCTCTATGGGCCCTGGACAAACCATGTGCACTATATAGGGAATAGGACCCCTATTCTCTATGGGCCCTGGACAAACCTAGTGCACTATATAGGGAATAGGACACCTATTCTCTATGGCCCTGGACAAACCTAGTGCACTATATAGGGAATAGGACACCCCTATTCTCTATGGGCCCTGGACAAACCTAGTGCACTATATAGGGAATAGGACCCCCTATTCTCTATGGGCCCTGGACAAACCTAGTGCACTATATAGGGAATAGGACCCCTATTCTCTATGGGCCCTGGACAAACCTAGTGCACTATATAGGGAATAGGACCCCCTATTCTCTATGGGCCCTGGACAAACCTAGTGCACTATATAGGGAATTAGGACCCCCTATTCTCTATGGGCCTGGACAAACCTAGTGCACTATATAGGGAATAGACCCCCTAATTCTCTATGTGGGCCTTTGGACATAATACCTAGTGGATTCATATATTAGGGATTTAGGACACCCTATCTTCTAATGGCGCCTGACAACCTAGTGCACTATTATAGGGAATTAGGAACA
>NW_019945210.1:38394-50206 GCF_002910315.2 Salvelinus sp. IW2-2015
CCCCCTATTCTCTATGGGCCCTGGACAAACCTAGTGCACTATATAGGGAATAGGACCCCCTATTCTCTATGGGCCCTGGACAAACCTAGTGCACTATATAGGAAATAGGACCCCCTATTCTCTATGGGCCCTGGACAAACCTAGTGCACTATATAGGGAATAGAACACACTTATGGGCGGCTGGTAGCCTGGTGGTTAGAGCGTTGGGCCAGTAACCAAAAGGTTGCTGGATCAAATCCCCGAGCTGAAAAGGTAAAAATCTGTCATTCTGCCCCTGAACAAGGCAGTTAACCCACTGTTCCTAGGCTGTCATTGTAAATAGGTAAATAAGAATTTGTTCATAACTGACCTGCCTAGTTAAATAAAGGTAAAAATATAATATACTGTCCCAATACCACCAGGTACATGAATTAACAGTAATACAGTATCTAAACAGAGGGAATGCATTAAACCCGTGGTTACTACAGGTAATGTCTTATTATTATTATGGAGTTAAACACTTACTATAGAATTAGAGCCAGACCCATGAGACACCGATTACAATATTATTATAGGTGGAACAACAAATATAAATGTTTTCTGTAGGGATTGAAACTCAACTCTCCGACTGGTGTAGTTGCGTTGGGTTATATGTCCAGTGTTACTGTAGCGCGCCAGGCAAGACTGGTTTATAGCCATGTAAAGAGTGCCCTCTTCAGGACAAATAATGAAATGAAAAACTAAATAAAATTCTATGAAGAATGGCTTTTTCGTCACATGTTATATCAGCCTTTTTAAATGCTGATACAAATACATCAGTATCAGCCGATGGTATCTGTGATAAATCGGTCGGGCTCTGCTGTTAATAAGGRCGTATGAACAGAGCTTATTCACAGATTAGTGGAACGCCCTTGTAGTTAGTCGCTCTGGATCAGAGTGTGACGATAASAATATCTGACAAATAACTGCGTTATAAAATGTAATACAAAACACCCTCAAAAGAGGTCTTCGCTGAAACTTAAAGGACTAGTTCACTATTTTACAACTTGCTGTTAGATGGTTCCTCACCCCAATTTGACATTTTGACTGTTTGAGTACTCAAATAAAAAAGCCGTTTTTAGAAGACAAGGCCCACACTAGAAACAAATGTGTGCATTATATCTACACTGAGTGTACAAAACACAAAGAACACCTTCCTCATATTGAGTTGCGCCCCCCTCTCCCCTTTGCCCTCAGAACAGCCTCAATTCGTCAGGGCAKGGACTCTACAAGGTGTGGAAAGCGTTCCACAGGGATGCTGGTCCATGTTGACAGTCAAGTTGGCTGGATGTCCTTTGGGTGGTGGACCATTCTTGATACACATCGGAAACTGTTGAGTGAAAAACCCAGCAGTGATTGACACAAGAACTGTGTCTGGCACCGGTTAGCATACTTTGTCATGACATGCCAACGACAAATTCTGAAAATACACCTCCATGCCTAACTGACCAGATTATGAAAGACAAACATTGTCATTTTGAATTCCCTGTGGAAGCGGTAGAAACAAATATTGTTGTCCAACAATGACAAGCCACCGGGGCCTGACAATTTGRATGGAAAATGACTGAGAATGATAGCGGACGATATTGCCTTCATAAAGTATTCACATTCCATGACTTTTTCCACATTTTGTTGTGTTACAGCCTGAATTTAAAATGTTGATTCGTTTTTGTCCCTGGCCTACACATAATGTCAAAGTGGAATTATATTTTTTAGAATTGTTATCAAAAAGATTAAAAAATGAATAATAAATATTCAACTCTTTTGTTATGGCTAAATAAGATCAGGAGAAAACCATGTCTGAAGTCAGAAAATAATTAATTCTGTACAGAATATTTCAAAACATGCATCATGTGTCCAACAAGGCACTGAAGAAATACTGCAAAAAATGTGGCAAAGCAATTCACTTTTTGTCCTGAATACAAAGTGTTATGTTTGGAACAAATCCAATACAACACATTGCTGTTTCCCACTCTTCATATTTTCAAGCATGGTGGTGGCTGCATCATGTTATGGGTATGCTTGTTTATTTTGTATTTTTTAATTTAACCTTTAACTAGGTAAGTCAGTTAAGAACACATTATTTTTAACAATGACGGCCTACGCCGGCCAAACCTGGACGACACTGGGCCAATTATGAGCCGCCCTATGGGACTCCCAATCACGGCCGGTTGTGATACAGCCTGGATTCGAACCAGGGTGTCTGTAGTGACGCCTCTAGCACTGAGATGCAGTGCCTTAGACTACCGTGCCACTCGGAAGCTTATAATCGTTAAGGACTGGTGAGTTTTTCCTGTCACACCCTGATCTGTTTCACCTGTCCTCGTTACTGTCTCCACCCCCTCCAGGTGTCTCTTGTTTTCGCCAGTGTATTTATCCCTGTGTTTCCTGTCTCTCTGTGCCAGTGTATTTATCCCTGTGTTTCCTGTCTCTCTGCGCCAGTTTATTTATCCCTGTGTTTCCTGTCTCTCTGTGCCAGTGTATTTATCCCTGTGTTTCCTGTCTCTCTGTACCAGTGTATTTATCCCTGTGTTTCCTGTCTCTCTGTGCCAGTGTATTTATCCCTGTGTTTCCTGTCTCTCTGTACCAGTGTATTTATCCCTGTCTTTCCTGTCTCTCTGTGCCAGTTCGTCTTGTATGTTTTCAGGTCAACCAGCGTGTTTTTCCCGTACTCCTTTTCTATTCTTTTTTTTGCTGGTCCTCCCGGTTTTGACCTGTTTTCTGGACTCCATTTTTGCCTGTAMATGACCATTCTTTTGCCTACCCCTACTTGGATTTAGTAAAGTTCAAAGACTCTTCTGCATCTGGGTCTCACCTTGTGCCCTTATATTTTCAGGATAAAAACATTTATGAGATGGAGCAAAACCCTGGTTCAGTCTGCTTTCCACCAGACACTGGGAGATGACAATCACCTTTCAGCAGGACAACAACCTAAAACACCAAATCTACACTTGATATGCTTACCAAGAAGACAGTGAATGTTCCTCAGGGGCCGAGTTACAGTTTTGAGATAAATCTACTTTAAAATCTATGGAAAGACCTTAATGGTTGTCTAGCAATGATCAACAACCAATTTGACAGAGCTGAAGAATTTAGAAAATAATAAATGAGCAAATATTGTACAATCCAGTTGCTCTTAGAGACTTACCCAGAAACACTCACAGCTCTTAGAGATTTACCCWGAAAGACTCACGGCTGTAATTGCTGCCAAAGATGCTTCTACAAACTACTGACTCAGTGAATACTTATGTAAAGATGTATGTATTTCATTTTCCAAAAAGTAGCAAAAACTTCTAAAAACATGTTTTCACTTTGTCATTATGGATTATTGTGTGTAGATGGGTGAGAAAATTTAATTAATTWAATCAATTTTGAATTCAGGCTGTAACAACAAACTGTGGAGTAAGTCAAGGGGCATGAAGACTTTCTGAAGGCTCTGTTAGCCTACAGGAAAGTGTGCCCCCTCAGGCCTGGAGGGAAGCTAAAGTCATTCCGCTACCAAAGAATAGCAAAGCACCCTTCACTGGTTAAACAGCTGACCAATCAGCCTGTTACCAACACTTAGTGAATAAAAACAAAACAAAAATTGACCAGATACAATGCTATTTCACAGTAAACAAAATAAAAGATTTTCAGCACGTTTATAGGGAAGGCCATTCAACATGTACGGCATCTACACAAATGACTGAAATTGATAATAAAAARATTGTGGGAGCTATTTTGTTAGACTTCAGTGCAGCTTTCGACATTAAAAATCTGCTGGTGGAACAACGTATGTGTTACGGCTTTGCATTCCCTGTTATATTGTAGATAAAGAGTTACCTGTCTAACAGAACACAGAGAGTGTTCTTTAATGGAATCMTCTTCAGCATAATCAAGGTAGTGTCAGGCATTCCCCAGGGAAGCTATCTAGGCCCCTTACTTTTGTCAATCTTTACTAATGACCTGACAGTTGCACTGAGTAAAGCCTGTGTGTCTATGTATGCTGATGACTCAACACTATACATGTCAGCTACCACAGCAAGTGAAATCACTGCAACACTTAAAGAGTTGTAGTCAGTTTCAGAATGGGTGGCAAGAAATAAGTTAGTCCTAAATATTAAAAGCATTGTATTTGAGACAAATCATTCACTAAACCCTGAACCTCAACTAAATCTCATAATGAATAATGTGGAAATTGAGCAAGTTGAGGAGACTAAACTGCTTGGAGTAACCCTGGATTGTAAGCTGTCCTGGTCAAAACATTCTGATACAACAGTAGCTAAAATGGGGAGAAGTCTGTCTATAATAAAGCGCTGCTCTACCTTCTTAACAACACTATCAACAAGGCAGGTCCTACAGGCCCTAGTTTAGTCACACCTGGACTAATGTCCAGTCATGTGGTCAGGTGCCACAAAGAGGAACTAGATATGCTTGTAAGTCCCATGACATTATTTTATATGATATGATTTTATAGTATCGACAGCACCGTTTCCCCCTCGGGAGGTTGAAAAGGTTTGGGCCCTCAATTCCTCAAAGTTCTACAGCTGTACTTCACTGTACTTGTGCATGTGACATTCAAATGTTAAACTTATGCCATCAGTTAGATACATTTTTATAGGCATGTATTTCTGTAGGCCTAACAGGAGCTTGATGGTGCTCTGCTGGTGACACGGTCAGTGATTTATGTAGAATTCAAGGCACACTTAACCAGCATGGCTACCACAGCATTCTGCAGCAAAACGCCATCCCATCTGGTTTGCGCTTAGTGGGACTATCATTTGTTTTTCAACAGGACAATGACCCAACACACCTCCAGGCTGTGTAAGGGCTATTTTACCAAGAAGGAGAGTGATGAGTGCTGCATCAGATRACCTGGCCTCCACAATCCCCCGACCTCAACCCAATTGAGATGGTTTGGGATGAGTTGGACCGCAGAGTGAAGGAAAAGCACCCAACAAGTGTTCAGAATATATGGGACCTCCTTCAAGACTGTTGGAAAACCATTCCAGGTGAAGCTGGTTGAGAGAATGCCAAGAGTGTGCAAAGCTGTCATCAAGGCAACGGGTGGCTACTTTGAAGAATATAAAATCTATTAATATATTTTGATTTGTTTAATCCTTTTTTGGTTACTACAGGATTCCATATGTGTTATTTCATAGTTTTGATCTATTAATCTACAATGTAGAAAATAGTAAAAAATAAAGAAAAACCTTTAATGATTAGGTGTGTCCAAATTTTGTACTGGTACTGTATATGTGAAATGTGTTTTGATTTAGAATGGACCATTATAATGCACCTGTATCAAAACAGGGGCAGCTGAAWWWWWTTTWATCTATGCACTTAAATAGCTAATGGAGGATGCTTTTCCGTGGTTCATTTTCATGCCAGCCTGGTAGACTATACTCCTGTTGTAAAGATAAGCAATGTGCTTAATATTAGGTAAGTTGAGAAATAAATATAGTAGGCCTAGCCTATAGAAAGCTGATGGGATCCTCCTCTTTTTAATAGAGGCCATCACTCTGTTTTCTTGTGCAATTGCATAGCCAATAGAAATGTTGTGTAACATCAACTCATGGCCTCTCATGAAGTGTTTGATTAGATTATTCAATTACATTTGTATTTATGTCAGAGTGATTAGAGGGACAATAGTGTTGAGTACCAGGCAGTTAGGAAGCTTGGTAGGCTACTAATGRCCATCAGCAGCATCAGAGCTTGGAGAAGCCTAGTTACCGTGACTAAACGGTCACGTGGAATTTGACTCCCTTCCTGACTCGTGACCGCCGGTGTGGCGGTAATACGGTCACTGTGACAGCCCTACCACTAAACAACTATTGATTTAGAACCACGGAGAGTTACCGCAGGTTGCAGAGAAAACAGGAGCTGCCTCCACTATTCCAGTACCATTTCAACTGGCTAGCAGAGTATAAAACCTGGTTAGGTGAGGTGATGGCTAGCAGAGTATAAAACCTGGTTAGGTGAGGTGATGGCTAGCAGAGTATAAAACCTGATTAGGTGAGGTGATGGCTAGCAGAGTATAAAACCTGGTTAGGTGAGGTGATGGCTAGCAGAGCCTCACCAAGAGCTCAGATGCAACAATTTAATTTCCAACGTTTGGACAGACAAGCTGTCTTCATCAGGGTATAATGAAAACACTGCGGGTCACTAGTTTTATAGTTTGAAAGGACACCCACAGATGTCTGTAATCATGGCCGGGCGTAGCTTGATATCATTGGTTGATTTACAGATATAAACAGAACATATAAAAAAGCATGAATGGATAACATACGATCATAGATACAATGTGGCTACATAGCGCCTAGCAAAATTACAATAATCATAACGTTAGCTAGTTAACATAATGTATGAATTAATGGTTGGATCAGAACCGCCGTTATAATCATCGGCCAGCATGGAGAATTAAGTAAAACCCCAAGTCCCAATCTCCATCCATGGTTAATATAGGAAAGGGACCATGAGATGCAACAATTCAAGTTTTGCTCTCAATGCGATTTGGTAGGAGTGAGACCAAACCCAAACTGGCTTCCCTTGACACTTTTTATTGGTGCACCAGGACCATTCACAGTCGAGAACAATGCTGATTGGCTATTATTTTATTTTTTATAAATGTAATCAAGGGAGGCCAGATGCTCGCTGCTTCCCTTGCATTCAATGCTACGTGTGGCAACAATGCCATTCTCCTTTGGACCAGACAGCATCAGATAGAGGGGCGTACACATAGAGAGACAGAGGGGCGTCGTCTTGCTGGTTCGGATGCTTTCTCCGGTGAGATACATTCAGCTTCATGCAAATTTCTTTTTTTTAATAGCCGAGACGAAAGATAAATATTCCTTTCTTCTCCTCTTGGCAGCCACTGCATAGAACATCTGCTACAGTAATGGGTCAACAGGCACATGACAATTTAAAAAAGTATATTTTCAGACAGTAGAATTCTGCTCTGGCATAGAATGTTCTATTGTTTCCCTGACAACAATAAACGTTGCTGATTGATGTTGTGTTGTCGAAGCAGTGTTTTATGGTAGGGTAGATAGTGTTCACTTTCTACTAAATGTATTGGGTAAGTCTGTGTGAGTGGTCTGCGTGCAGGGAGCTGGTAGGCAGGCAGCTTGAAATAATCTGATTGACAGTTCTGGTTACCTAGTAATGGACTTTAGCCTTCAGAAGAGGCATTCCCTGACCGACAAGTTAAACGCCCATTCAATGCTGTGAAACTATCTCCAGAGAAGGTTGTGGTGGCATTTAAAAAGCCAGTACACTTTTCAGACAAATAAATGCTGTGGCTGAGTCACTTTCCAGGTGCCACACATTATATAGCCACATTTATAGAGGCCCAGGCTATAAAATTCTGACCATATGAACCACATTTATAGAGGCCTAGGCTATAATATTATGCCCATATGAACCACATTTATAGAGGCCCAGGCTATATAATATTCTGACCATATGAACAACATTTATAGAGGCCCAGGCTAATAATATTCTGCCCATATGAACCACATTTATAGAGAGCAGGCTATAATATTCTGCCCATATGAACAAATTTATAAGAGGCCCAGGCTATAATATTCTGCCCATATGAACAACATTTATAGAGGCCAGGCTATAATATTCTGCCCATATGAACAACATTTATAGAGGCCCAGGCTATAATATTCTGCCCATATGAACACATTTATAGAGGCCCAGGCTATAATATTCTGCCCATATGAACCACACTATTATTAGAGGCCCAGGCTTAATATTCTGCCCATATGAACAACATTTATAGAGGCCCAGGCTATAATATTCTGCCCATATGAACAACATTTATAGAGGCCAGGCTATAATATTCTGCCCATATGAACAACATTTATAGAGGCCCAGGCTATAATATTCTGCCCATATGAACACATTTATAGAGGCCCAGGCTATAATATTCTGCCATATGAACCACATTTATAGAGCCCAGGCTTATAATTTCTGCCCATATGAACAACATTTATAGAGGCCCAGGCTATAATATTCTGCCCATATGAACAACATTTATAGAGGCCCAGGCTATAATATTTGCCCATATGAACACATCATTATAGAGGGCCAGGCTATAATATTCTGACCATATGACAACATTTATAGAGGCCCAGGCTATAATATTCTGACCATATGAACAACATTTATAGAGACCTAGGCTATAATATTCTGCCCATATGAACAACATTTATAGAGGCCCAGGCTATAATATTCTGACCATATGAACCACATTTATAGAGGCCCAGGCTATAATATTCTGACCATATGAACAACATTTATAGAGGCCTAGGCTATAATATTCTTCCCATATGAACCACATTTATAGAGGCCAGGCTATAATATTCTGACCATATGAACAACATTTATAGAGGCCCAGGCTATAATATTCTGCCCATATGAACCACATTTATAGAGGCCTAGGCTTAATATTCTGCCCATATGAACCACATTTATAGAGGCCTAGGCTATAATATTCTGCCCATATGAACCACATTTATAGAGGCCTAGGCTATAATTTTCGCCCATATGAACCACATTTATAGAGGCCCAGGCTATAATATTCTGCCATATGAACACATTTATAGAGACCTAGGCTATAATATTCTGCCCATATGACCACATTTATAGAGGCCCAGGCTATAATATTCTGCCCATTGAACCACATTTATAGAGGCCTAGGCTATAATATTCTGCCCATATGAACCACATTTATAGAGGCCTAGGCTATAATATTCTGCCATATGAACACATTTATAGAGGCCTAGGCTTTTTTCTGCCCATATGAACCACATTTATAGAGGCCCAGGCTATAATATTCTGCCATATGAACAACATTTATAGAGACCTAGGCTATAATATTCTGCCATATGAACCACATTTATAGAGCCCAGGCTATAATATTCTGCCCATATGAACCACATTTATAGAGGCCTAGGCTATAATATTCTGCCCATATGAACCACATTTATAGAGGCCTAGGCTATAATATTCTGCCCATATGAACAACATTTAAAGAGGCCCAGGCTATAATATTCTGCCCATATGAACCACATTTATAGAGGCCAGGCTATAATATTCTGACCATATGAACAACATTTATAGAGGCCAGGCTATAATATTCTGCCCATATGAACAACATTATAAGAGGCCCAGGCTATATATTCTGCCCATAAGAACCACATTTATAGAGGCCCAGGCTATAATATTCTGCCCATATGAACACATTTATAGAGGCCCAGGCTATATATTTCTGCCCATATGAACAACATTTATAGAGGCCAGGCTATAATATTCTGCCCATATGAACACATTATATAGGGCCCAGGCTATAATATTCTGCCATAGTAACAACATTTATAGAGGCCCAGCTATAATATTCTGCCCATTATGAACAACATTTATAGAGGCCCAGGCTATAATATTCTGCCCATATGAACAACATTTATAGAGGCCCAGGCTATAATATTCTGCCCATATGCACAACATTTATAGAGGCCCAGGCTATAATATTCTGCCCATATGAACAACATTTATAGAGGCCCAGGCTACTTTTACTACTCTCCGGGCGCTACTCTCCGGGCGCTACTCTCCGGGCGCTACTCTCCGGGCGCTACTCTCCGGGCGCTACTCTCCGGGCTCTACTCTCCGGGCTCTACACTCCGGGCTCTACACTCCGGGCTCTACACTCCGGGCTCTACTCACCATCGGCTGCTGTCCACTTCGTACTTGTACAGGTCTCCAGACAGGCCGTACTTGTTAGCGCTGAAGGCCTTGTACCCTCCGTGGATGTAGATGGCTCGGGAGGAGGGGTCAAACACACTGCTGTGGCCGTACCCTCCCTGCACCAGGGCTCCATCTGTAACCACTGCACTCCACGTGTTCTTATCTGGAGCAGTCACAGAACATAACGTAAGGTCTACATACATTGCATTCGGAAAGTATTCAGACCCTTTTCCACTTTGTTATGTTAGTCTTATTCTAAAATGAATGAAAAAATTATAATTCTCAATCTACACACAATACCCCAAAATGACAAAGCAAAAACAGGTTTTCAGAAATTTTAGTAAAGTTATCAAAAAAATCACATTCACAAAAGTATTCAGACCCTTTACTCAGTAATTTGTTGAAGCACCTTTGGCAGCGAGTACAGCCTCGAGTCTTCTTGGGTATGACGCTACAAGCTTGGCACACCTGTATTTGGTGAGTTTCTCCCCATTCTTCTCTGCAGATCCTCTTAAGCTCTGTCAGGTTGGATGGGGAGCGTCGCTGCACAGCTATTTTCAGGTCACTCTAGAGATGTTCGACCAGGTTCAAGTCCAAGCTCTGGCTGAGCCACTCAAGGACATTCAGAGAATTGTCCCGAAGCCACTTCTGCGTTGTCTTGGCTGTGTGCTTAGGGTCATTGTCCTGTTGGAAGGTGAACCTTCGCCCCAGTCTGAGGTTCTGAGCGCTCTGGAGCAGGTTTTAATTAAGGATCTCTCTGTACTTTGCCAGTCCCTGCTGCTGAAAAACATCCCCACAGCATGATGCTGCCACCGCCATGCTTCACCGTAGGGATGGTGCCAAGCTTCCTCCAGACATGACACTTGGCATTCAGGACAAAGAGTTCAATCTTGGTTTCATCAGACCAGAGAATCTAGCTTCTCATGGTCTGAGATTAAGGTGCCTTTTGGCAAACTCCAAGGGGGCTGTCATCTGCCTTTTACTGAGGAGTGGCCACTGTGTTCTTGGGGACCTTCAATGCTTCAGAAATGTTTTGGTACCCTTCCCCAGATCTGTGCCTGGACACAATCCTTTCGTCCCGGAGCTCTATGGACAATTCCTTCGACCTCATGGCTTGGCTTTTGCTTTGACATGCACTGTCAACTGTGGGACCTTATATAGACAGGTGTGTGCCTTTCCAAATCATGTCCAATCAATTTAATTCACCACAGGTGGACTCCAATCAAGTTGTAAAAACATCTCAAGGATGATCAATGGAAACAGGATGCACCTGAGCTCTATTTCAAGTCTCATAGCAAAAGGTCTGAATACTTATGGAAATGAGGAATCTGTTTTTTTATTTTTTATAAATTTGCCAAAATGACAAAAAATGGCTCTGAATACCTTCCGAATACAGTGTGTAACATAAAACATGTAATCCACGTTGTTAGCTGAAACAATAACACAACGGTTAGGGTTCTGTCTTTAGTTTATAGTTACAAGGGGATCAAACTAAACACATTTMATTCATGACAAAACATAACAGAAGGAAGTACAATCTGTTAAACTTAAGGACCAAAGTTGAAAACAAGTAAATACACAACTTTATAAAAAAGTATTTATAAAGTGTTCCACACGGTGTAAATGTCTTTGGGTCAATTAAATCCTATCCACAGGGCCTTCAGAAAGCATTTATAGTATTCTGAACAAGTCCACATTGTGTTACAGCCTGAAATCAAAATGGATTTAAAAAGAAATCTCATCCATCTACGCCTGTATCTTTATAGTGACTGGTCAGGAAGGAAGCCTGTATCTTATAGTGACTGGGTCAGGAAGGAAGCCTGTATCTTTATAGTGACTGGGTCAGGAAGGAACCGTCTTGTATCTTTATAGTGACTGGGTCAGGAAGGAAGCCTGTATCTTATAGTGACTGGGTCAGGAAGGACAGTCCTGTATCTTTATATAGTGACTGGGTCAGGAAGGACTCTGTAAATCTGTTATAGTGACTGGGTCAGGAAGGAAGCCTGTATCTTTATAGTGACTGGGTCAGAGAAGTGATGATATATAGTGACTGGGTCAGGAA